>NC_082341.1:75439760-75739760 GCF_027477595.1 Haemorhous mexicanus
ATAAAGAATAAAGAGACTAAATACAGGGTCCAGGTGCTACCTGTCCACAACAGACGTCCAAGTACCTCATTTGGCTGAGACAGTACCAAAAGTCAGAGTTTTCTTTTGGCTACCTACCCAGAGATGGCTGGAAGGCAATTGAAGATATTAGCATAGAGACCATTAAAGTATATCACCCAAGAATGACATGTCTTGCCCATTATAAAAAGAAGCTCAGGTAGACATTTAACATCATTAAATAACTGTTTAACTTGCTTATATTACTCTGAATGCACACTCATAAAAAATACAGACTATACCTATAGAAATCACTGCTGGATTTTAGAGACTTTCTAGGGAGAAATAAACTGCTTTTGCCCAAGTACAATACTCAAAAAAATTGCAGTCTATTATGTTAGATTAGGTAATAAAAGCCCATCTGCACACCTAAAAAGGATCCTTACCCTGGCTGCTCTCAAGTCCATCAGCCTATATCAGGCCCATCTTCAGAAACTGAGAAGCACATAGATTCACAGTGGGAGGCAGGAAGCCAATATGGATCCAGACAAAGGAATATCATGTTCAGGCCCCTCTCATGGGAAAATTCTCAGCCCCATTTTGCAGGTGTGAAACTGATCAAGAGTCAAGCATGAAGGGTCCTGCTGGCTGAAGGGGTGATGCTTCCTGGGTGAATGGGACATATACAGAGATTGCACAGCACACAATATGGGATAATAGGAGGTGGAACAAAAGGCAGGGAAAGGGATGGATTTAGGCAATTTGAGAAGGAAAAAGTGTGTGGAAAATAGAGGAATAAGGGATAAAAGGGCTGGTTGCCTGAAAATTAATAATGTATGATCACTTCACCTTTTTTTAGCCACATCCTGCACTTGAACAGTTTAATCTGGTCACATTTCTTATTGACTTTCTTTCTAATTCTCTTCCTGTGTGCATGTGTGTACTGGAGGGTCTGAGCGCAGTAATTGGGCAGAGCACAGGTTGGAGGTCTGTAATGTCGGCAACTTCATCTGTAATGTCAGCAACTCGAGAGACAAGAATGAGAAATTTCTAGCACCAAAAACTGGAGATTCCTGGGACATAGGCACCTGTGTGTCCACAGCACCAGCAAGTGGAACAACAGAAGGACTGAGTGCCACCATCTGGACTGGGAACACAGGTTGACTGGCCTACATGCCAGCTGAAGATGGAGTGAGATCAATTGCCAGTCATGGGGATGGGACCAGCCTTAGAGCCCCACAAGCCCACGTTGCCAGGAACTGCAGCTAGTGGAAGTTCTAGTGAGAAATAAAATGGACCAGCTGGCAGGTATGTGATGCAGCCTGGGGGCCAAGGAGGGACATGTGTCTTTCTAGTAAGGAGCATGTCCAATACATGAAGTTAACCATAGCCCTGTATGTATTCATAGATGTGGTCTACACGTGTATTCTTCCTGTGTGCCTGCTGGAAATACACTTTCAGTGTTACTACTGGTTGGGCCTGGGACATAGAGCAGTGTAGCAGCTTTGCCTCACTTGGTCTGTGAGATTCAGGGCAATATATTTTCCCTGGATAACTTCCAAAGTAGATAAGTGCAGTTGGATAGCTACAGTCATAGGCCATGGATTTGAAATAATTTCTTCAAAAGAGGATTCAGGTAGAATCATCTGAAGAATGCTCCATTCTCTGGAGAACAGAAGATGAGACAGTTTTGAAAATTATGTCCAGTATTCTCTCTTCTCTTTATATTGTTACTGATTTTTTAAAAATACCAAGCTACATTTCAGCATTGTCTAGAAGAACCATAAAAACCCCCATATTACTTATTTCAGATTGGCTTTAGGATATAACTGCTTCATCCAAACCCTATTTGAACATACGAAACAAAGTGTTTACTGTAAGTCAAATTTTAATTTGGGAAAAATAATATCAACCACAAACAAACAATTGCATCTATTTTTTTGTAATGTGGATATTTACCTTTTTGGGGGGAGGAAAAAAAACCAGCAGAATCAGAGTTTATCTTCAGCTAAAGGCATCATGTTATTAAAGAAGGATTGCTGACAACATATTTGTTTCAGGAGCATTTGCTCAGCCACAGTGAATCATCCAATAAGATATTAAAAGCTAGTCTGCAGGGAAAGCTGATTCACATATATATATATTCCAAACCTTTATTTAAAAACTATTTTAAATATTACAGTGATTAGTGATATGTACATTTTAATATGTTTATGATCTTTCAGGGAGAGAACCTAAAAAAGTTACTTTTATAATGCAAAACAAGTGATTTCATAGGAAAAAAACAATCTATCTTGCAAAACAAGGACCAAACCATTCACTGTAGTGTACCCTGCTGAATTTATCAGTAAACTTGTAGCACCACAGAAACATTGAGGTTGGAGGGTACCTCTGGAAATTGCTTAGTCCAGTCCCCCCAGATCAAGACAGGGATAGTCAGAACATGTAAACACGTCTTTACATATCTCCAGGGATGGAGACTCAACAATCTCTGGACAACTTGATCCAGTGATTGGACACCTGATAGTAAAAAAGGGTTTTTTTTATGCCTAACAGGAATTTCCCATGCTCCAGTTTGTGCTCCATTGCCTCTCATCTTTCAGCTGTGCATCACTGAGAAGATGTCATCTCTGTCTTACGCTCCCCACCACATATACAAATGTATAAAATCTCATAAGAGGGTGGTCTTTACCTTATTATCTATATTCTTAATGAAGGTGTTAAATGGTAGTGGCCTCACTGTTGATTCCTGGGGAACACCACTAGTTCATGACTGGCCTTTAAACAGAACTTCACAACAGTGATCACAGCCTTCACTCAGTTTTCATTTTACCTCACTCTCTGTACTCCATCAGTTTTTCAATAGGATATTGTGAGAAAGACACTTTACTAAAGTCAAGATAAATGACATCCACTGTTCTCTTCTTGTCAACCAAGCAAACAATTTTGTGGTAGAAGGTCATTAGTTGGTCAGACACAATTTCTGCTTTTTTGGTCAGACACAATTTCTTTAAATCCAAGCTGACAACTCCCAATAACCCTCTTGATATGTTTAGAGTACCTTGGTTATTTCCACATCCTTTGTCTTCAACTCCCCTGACTTACCTAATAATGTGTCTGCATTTTCCCTTGTTTTTTTTTTTCAGCCACATGTAAAATCTCTGTTTGTTTTCCTTCATGTCCCTTGACATATTTACCTGTAGATGGGCTTTGGCTTTCCTAACCTCATCTCTGCACATTCAGCTAGTGTCTATACAATTCCTCTTTATTGTCCAGATCCTTCTTCCACCTCTTCTATGCTCTCTGAAGTTTGTGTTTTGTCAGAAGCATCCATGTGGGCTTCCTGACTCTATTGCTCTATTATAAATTATTACCTCCTGAAATACTAAATGCAAACTGGAAAAAGGGGAAAAGAAAACATATAATTCATTCTATAGCTTCTGCTAGTTAAGGCAGACACAGAAGACTTGTGTATTAGGTATCATGCATGAAGATAAATTACATGAAAAAAAAAGAAGCATGTATTCTCTTTGTAAAACAGAATTGCATCTGATAAATTGCTGTTCTTGGCCCAAATTCTCAGCTGGTATTTATTTACGTAGCTCCACTGAAGACAAAGCAACTACTCTCATTTGTACCTGCTGAAAGTAGAGATCATTAGAATCTCTTTTACTCATTAAGTTTGAATGTTAATGATTTGTTCCCTGTCAAGAAATTAAGTATCTCTAGACACTCTAAATTCTTATCAGGTATACTCGAAAGTATAGTTATCGTGTTTGTTTACCAATTTCTGCCTCAGAAAAGCAATTTGCTGAAAGATTCTTCCTCCTCCCGATGGAAGTAGGCGAAGAACTAGTGAAACCAGAACAATTACTGCTCACCCCCCTGTACCCACACAGTGGGTAACCTAAAGTAGAAAAGTTTATGTGTCACAGTAAAGTCTTGCTGGACTAAATCATGTTCTTTCACTGAAATGTTGATCAGAGAAAGACAATGTAATGAAAATCAGCACTTGTTGCAATTGCTTACAGTATTAGAAAAAAATTGAGTTTTAATCCATAGCAATGAGGAAAATCACATTTCTTACATAACATATAAGATACACAAAATAGACAAAAGCAAATGAATTAGCTATAAAATTCTTGTGGGCTTTAAATATTTTCAGTGTCTGATTAAAGATCATTACTTACAGCTATGCATCATATTAATAAAATTTGAGATGTTTTTTAATAAATAAATTTTGTTTAGGTAATATTATTCTCTCAAAGTTTCTCAATTAAAAATGCCTCTAGTCTTGCATATGGATGCTCATTAAAATTCTCAAAGTTCTATTTCTTTTTTTTTAAGTCAGACAATGAACAATCAACTAAAAATACTTTTACTGAGGTTTGAAAGCACAAAAAGAAAAAATGGAAACTGTCAATAATAGTTAGCTACAAATAGCTAAACCAATCTGAAAAGTCTGAGTGACAGACAAAGGAATAAAGTATTGCCTCTCAAGGATGAACCAGATTAGCTTAAAGACCAAGTGATAGACAGATCCCATCAAGACCAAATCTGGAAAAACTTTCCAAATACCAAGAATATGGTGAATGTACAGCTCAAAAGCTCTTATGAAATCTTTGTAAACAGGTAAGTGCTACATTGGGTTTTGAAGGATAAAGCTTTATTTATTACAGAGAGCTTAAATTACCAACTTGGAAAAACACTGAAGAAGGTAACTTCCAGATCTTTAAAGACTACTATTTAGTGCAAGACTAAAATTGTAAGAATGTGAGTTAACTACTATATTAATGTGTTTATTAAAAAAAAATCACTGACCCAACCTTAAAATGCTAGATAAAATATTCAGAATTTTTTCATGTTTATTCTGTTTTTTGGGAGCACTTAGGATTAAAGAGTATTGGAAAGAGACAATTATAATGTCTACATTTGAAAAGGTAAAAGAAGAAATATACAATTATAGGAGAGGCATCCTTCTTTTAAATTTAATTAAGCTTACTGGAAAAATATGAAATTATCAATAAATGTCTGTAAATAAGGAGCAAATAATACCAAATTTGGATGCATTAAACTCAAATAATATTCAACTTTTTGTATTGCATGGTAAAATGTATGTTTAAATATAATAACTAGGAGACTCTGGATATGATTTTATGTAGGGATTTTGACACCATTTCAGATCACATTCTCATATACAAATTAAGAAATATAGGATAGATAGAACATTTATGTTTTATGGCCTCTAGCTCCTTTTTGTAATGCAATTCCTCAAGGGATCTATCTTGACCCTGGTTGTTTTCAATTAATGGTTTGGCTGGTGATACAAATGCTGCATACATGAACTATGCAGTTGATGAAAAAAAAGTTGTGGTTATTTGCAGGCATGCTGAAGATAAAGATCAGAATCCATAATCTCTAAACACCTTTTTTTCCCCCTGAAAAAACAGTCTTAGAGGAAAGTAGACAGTATGATTTGATAAAGACAAGGCAAGGTTTTACACATAAATGGAAATCTTTTTTCTAGCCAAATGCAGAATGAGAATAACAGATGTTCAGAAAAGGTCTTCGAGTTTATAGTGGATCATGAAACTACATGCTACTTAATTATGCCATGATGCTACTCTAAAGGCAAACCATGCTAACATGTGTAAGCATAAAATCCTGCCTGAAAGACATGCAATTACTCTCTCTGCTTTCCCCGGTGCTGATCAGGCAGCGGCTGGAACTCAGTGTTCAGTTTGTGCCCTAATTGTCTAGAATGATGGGGACTGACAGGGGAGAATTCAGGGAGATCAATATGAACTTCACAAAGTGGAATGAATGAGTTTGTTTAGCCAAAAAAAGGAAAGATCATAATGTTTATGATTACAGCTTTCAGACACAAATACTGTTGTGCTGAAGAAAGAGGGACCAATCTTTCCTTTGGGTCTTTGATGAATAGAACCTAATGAACTGAAACTATAGAAAACAATCAGGTTAGATAATAAAACAAAATTCGAAGACAAGTGTAATAGATTGCCCAGGAATATGGTGGAGCTCCATATTTGAAGGTTTTAAAAAAGTAACCATGCAAAGGATTGACCCAAATTCTTTTCAAACGATTCTTTCCTTCTAGACATATTTTCAGTATATTCTGTGAATGCTGTGAAACATTGTCAACTAAGAGAAACACTGCAATATTAAACAGAAATAATGAGCTGCTTATGATAACTGTAAGAAAAAAATGGGACTTAAATCCATTCACAAACTCTTGGATTTAGGGACTAATAGGAAAACCTTCAGTTACAATCTAGAAGTTCACTATCTGGAAATTAAAAGATTAAAAAAGACCAGTGTATAATTGATAATCTTACAAGGGTCTTCCATCATCAGTTTTTACTTTGAAGAAAAATTCTGTATTTTGAAATATACTAAAAGGTATTTTCAGTACTATAAAGGCTATTATGAAAGTCCATTGAGACAGGCTCCTCTTCTAGAAAACTGTATGTTTTATCTCTTGATCATCTTTAATAAAAGAAATACTTAATTTTCACTTTGACACAAGCATAGACCAAGTACAAACACAGACAAATAAAAAGCTTTTATTATTACATGGTCCAAAATTCTGTACAGTATTTGCCAGACTAAGAGCAGAGGCCTATAATAAGTAGATTGAGGATCACAGAATGATTTGAATTAGAAAGGACCTTGAAGATCAGCTAGTTTCAATCACATTGCCATTGCAAGGGATACCTTCCATAGACAAGGCTGCTCAAATGAAACAAAGAAAGAGTTAAAATTTTACATAATATTCAATAAGAAACCAGAGATTACTTGTGTTAGAAAATTTATAAAGAAGTTTTTATTAGATAGATTTAAAAAACAATCAAAAAACTCCACTGCCAATCAGAGAAGCAAAAATCCTGTCAATATAATTTGATGGGCTTCTGACAGACAGTAGTTGAGAATACTAATTTTACTGCAATTATAATATGTTTTTCAGCTATACATAGGCATGAACAATTCATAGTTCTGGTCTACTTAAGAATATGCATCCATAAAAATATAAATAAGTAGACCTTTTCTACAATAAAGGAAGTGCAAAATCATTTTATTATACCTATATAGGCACACACATTTCCTCTTTTAACTTACCATGACTATTCACGGGTGTCATTTGATTCCTATAGCTTTGATGACAGCCTTGTTAACAAGCAATGATGTTAACCAAGCAGTCTTAATCATTTCCAGTTCTCCCTCTCTTTTCTTGTTGATTGCCTGCTAACACTTTTTCGATGTCTTCCCACTCATTTTTTACATAAAATTTCATCTGTTTGCTCCCTAATTCATCCCTCACTCACAAGCATACTTCAAATTATTTTTGATGCAACAGTCTTAAAATAATTGCTTTTTGCTAAAAACCTCCATGGAAATAGGACAGAAGTAATGCAGATTATTTAGAGAAAAGAGTTGAATTGCAGCACTACAGTGTGGCACCAATGGCTTGAAAATACCTATTTCTTTTCCATGTTTCACTAATGGGAAGGATTACAAAACACCTTTATTTTTCTGTTATCCAAGTGGCATACTCATACACTAATGTCTATCTTAACCAACAGACTTGTGATCTTTTTCTTTAATATTATTATTATTATCATTATCATTATTATTATTATCATTATTATTATTATTTTCACTTCAACATAGTTTCAGGAGAAAGTTTCAACTGTTCTTCTAAGTCAATTCAAGCCATCTTTCAGTCAAAATAGTGTGATTAGATTTGGAATTTTTTAAAAGAAGAATAATACATAGCCAGTCTTCATTATTTCTGGGAATTTCTTCTAGTGCTTTGTAAAAATATCTGGAGGTAGAGCACTACATTATAAATGTGCTTCATCTGAACCAATATGAAAATAGTATTTTAAAATTTCGCACTGTATCTCATAAGTCACTCAGAGAAAATATTTTTGTACTTTCACACCCTCATTATGAATAATGTAAAGAGCCAATTAATAGAAAATGTTATTTTCTGAATTATGAATTAGGACCAAATTAAAAATGCAAAATTACAGAAAAACAATGACTGATTGTTTTAAATTCTCCTTCCAGACAGGTAACCATTCTTAACTACACCTGCTATCCACAGTTGACTTATATCTTTATATAATTCTATGGTTAATGGGGGACAAATTACTTATTACTCATGAATGACACTAACTACCCACTCTTGCACAGAAGAAGAATATTACAATTTACATGTAAATGAGATTTGAAATGTTAATGAACAGAGACAGTATTCTAATTATCCATAAAACTACTAATTACTTCAGAATCATACTCTATGTTTGCCCAGCAGCATTAATAAAGAACAGGATTTGTAGAATAATTCCCAATAACGGGGGGTCAAGAATGGACAAACAATGCCAATATGTATTTAATAGCATTTAATAGTAGGAATATGGTTGTATGTGATACATATTAAAAAAATATCTTAAGAAATCCCCTAAAAACATTTGATATTTTCTTTAAGTTAATGTGGAACCTTAGATTGAAGATGTGTTTCTTCCATATTGATCTGAGTCACTTGGGCACAGACAGACATGGAATCTTGGCCTCTATGTCCATTTGCAATGCTTAATTTCCCTTTGCCTGTTTTTGGCTATTGTTGTTATTGTTATTGTTGTTGCTGTTGGGTTTTTGGTTCGTCTTACTTGTTTTTTTTTTTCCATAACTGTCATTTAAACATTCAAGAGCACGATGGCAAAGAAATTCACAGGAATATTTTGTGTGTGCAACATACATGGGGAATTTTTTTCATCTTAAAAGGTCAAATTTTTTTTTTTTTTTTTTTTTTCTGACCAGTCATACTGATTTTACTGCATTCCTATCTCTATGTCAGGAGAAAACAAGAACCATTATTAATTATTTCTGATAGAGGAAAACATTTTCTTCACTTGGCAAACCCAGGAAAGGAACTTGGTTCAGAAATATCATACATCTTAAAACAATTGTCCCATGAGTTTTTAAACTTTTACTAATTTATTCTAACTCTTCTACGCACACACAGATTCCAGATATCATTAAAGGTTTGAGAAATTAACAAAAAAAAAGTAATTATTCATAAGGATATAATCTAAATAATTCAGCAAACAATGCAGTAGAGTTGTGGTAGAATGACATCTCAGACTCCACATGATAGTTCAAAAGGATCTTAACACCTTAATTTTCAATAGTGTGGAAACACAAAGTTGTGACAGAGATAATAAAGTTCAAAGATATTTAATATTTGCATTAAAGAATATTAAAGAATGTTAAAGCATTCATTATTATATTTTAGTGTATATTATTTGATATTTCAATATATAAAATGTACATACATCAGTTTGAGTCACTTTCTGTTCTGATACAAAAGTGATTTTCCCAACTTTGACACTTCTTTTTGGAGAAGAACATATGTGTTTTCATACTGCTCTTCCACTAACTAAACAGTCTGCTCAGAAATTCCAGTTCCATTTTTATTGCACCTCTTTCTCATTTGCTGTCTACTCTTTGTTTCAAATTCAACAACAATTTCTGATACCTAGAAACATTTTTATTTTTCACCAAAGAAGGTCTTAAGAAAATTAGAATGAGTAATTGATACTGAATTATGCATAGATTTAAACTCTCATCTGAGTCTATTTTTTAATCATTATCACTATTACTGCCTTCTGTTTCTCTTAATACCTAGATAAATAAAGAAATAAGAAGACAAGAAGCTCCCAAGATTCATTTTTAAGAAGGTTAAAAGTTCAGCAGTCTCCAGGTAGACTAGGTCAATAGCAATTCCACTTGCAGCATCCTGCAAATGAGCTTTAAGAGAGGGTAGCAGAGCTACTCATGATTAAAAATTAGAATAACAGTTACAGATTAACTGCTAATTACTCACAACATTTGGCTGAAATATTTTGCATTGAATAAAGACAGATGAGAGTTCTCTCATGCCAAAATAAGAGGGCACACTGTCAAAAGGATTTCAAACATTATAGTAAAAGTCAAGATTTTAGGGGAACTCCTTAACTGACATTCTATTCTAAGCAGAAATTTCTCATCACCTGCAGCTTAAAAAATTAGCATAAAAATAAAAATCCCTTCCTATCCTTCATATTTCTCTAAACATCTTTTGTGCAAAAAATGAACACTCTTTTCTGCTCTGGGCTGTAACATGAGCTAGGTAACTACATATGCCAGAGCAGGTAAAGGGCCTGATCTCTTGTATCAGTCTGGATAATAATGATTTTTTTGTTTGTTTTTGGCCAGTCTGAGTGAAAAGCTTCTGTAAAAATTCAGAAACCTTGCAAAAACCAGTGATTTGGGATTGAAAAGTAATCATATATTAATCAGGAATATCTTGAAAAAAGATTCCACAAACTGAACTTTCAAAACATCTGAACTCAACAAGCTAGGCATTCATGTTTATATTGGGCTAATAAACAATTATTGTACAACTGAATGGAAAAAGGTGGAAAGAATATTTTCCATTTAATATTTTAGCATGCAATTTTAAAGTAAAAGGCACAGGAAAGAGCCTAGCCAAAGGCCAACTCTTGTTTTCAATGCAAATCTAATGCAAAATACTCTGTGGAAGGCGAAGAACTTGTTGCTGAAGTTTAGACACAAACCTTGTTGCAGCAGCTGCTCCTAAGTATACACAGACAACCTATTTGCATGTTATAAATAGAATAAAATGCATTACTTCTCTTGTTGCATGTGGCTTTCTTCTTTATATATATATATATATATATTTTTTTTTATTTCACTGTTAGGCCTTCTCTGTACATACACTTTATTTAATTTCTCTTTAATTTTTATGTTTTAGTCAGGACCACTTTAGTCTTAGAGAGAAAAAAATAGGAACTAAGATGCATTTTTCTGGTTTCTTTATTTTGTTTCTGAAAATTCCCTTCTAGTGAAATACCATATTCTGGTTGAACTGTGTTCTAGTTTTAGAGTCTCTCCATATCTGGTTTTCCATGTATAATTCATAATCATTTCATTATTATTTTTGTTATTGTAAACGTTTCAAAGTTGTCTCCTCTTCCTGAACTCTGAATTGTGTAAACAGATGGCACTAGGCATAAAACAGATTATTTTTTCTTCAACTTTCAAAGGCTATGAAGTGTATTTTGAAAGATTTTGTATATATCTTGAGTTCAGGATTTTATTTAGAGTAGGTACTTTTATGTCCAATATATATGTGACCTGTACACCTGATCGATGCAAAATATTGAGTTGACAGGCACAGGAGATTTGTATTTTATATTTGCATCAAATTACACCGTACATACAATCACAGCAATCACTAACAATGTTTCATATTGTAGCTCCCATTTTTAAATGATGCCTGAGTGTCTAGGTATCACCTTTCCATCCAAAACCTCTTCCCAGGAATTTCAGAAAACTAACCCAACTTTTTACTTCTTTCTTTGTGAATGCTTACAATTAAACTTAAGAATTCTTTTTCAGGAAACATAAAAGTATCATTCTGTGCTCTAGACTGTCCATATAAAACTGAAACTGTTCAGCTAAAACAAGCCACTAAAAACTCTCTCCAGCCAACAAGATGAAATGAAACTTTTAAGCTTCTCTCACTGCCCAGGAAAAATTCTACAAGCTTCAAAATGGCAATGTTTCACATGAATTACCTGTTGACAGAAAGTAAATTCACAGTATAGTCATTCAGTCATTCATCCTTATCACCTCACTACAGGTCAACAATAGTCCCATTTTTTGTGGCTTTCCCATGACTACTTGCAAAATTGAGTATAAGAGCTTTCAAAGAGCTTTTATTTAATATGAAAGAAGATTTCTAAGTTAACCTCACCCAAATATTACCCAAAATAAATATTAGGAGTTCAGGTAGAACTTCCATAGACAAGAGAACAATCCCCAAGAAATATTAGTGCCAGTTTCTGTTTTGCATGGTGAATTTGAACTGAGTGTATTTTAACTCTAATACATATGTCCCTCAGTGAAGAAAATGCAGACATTTTATCTACAACAGCTATGGGCTTTACAAAGTGTAATTTTTTTAATGATGTGTGCAGCTCCAAGGTGGAAAGAAGCACAAAATAAACTGCTTTTTATACTGTGATGTCACCGACATGTTTTAGGAAAAATCCTTTCCTTAGGATTTTTCCCTCCTGAGAAGCTGAGAGGCCTCAGGAACAAACTGTGAACAATTCTTATCTGCTGCTGTGGAATGCAACAGGTGGAATCTGTGATTGGTCTCATCTGGCCGTTTCTAATTAATGGCCAATCACAGGTCACCTGTGCAGACTGTCTCGGTCAGAGACAAGCCTTTGTTATTCATTCCTTTTCTATTCTTAGCTTAGCCTTCTGATGAAATCCTTTCTCTTCTGTTCTTTTAGTATAGTTTTAATATATTTTCTATCATAAAATAATAAACCTAGCTTGCTGATACATGGAGTCAACTTTCTCGTCTCTTCCCTCATCTTGGACAATACTACACTGTTATTTTTAAAACCTCTTTAAATTGTGTTTGATGACTAATAAAAGTCAGCATATCCAATGCTTTTCTGACCTTAGTTCTGTAGAAAGTGTGGGAAGAACATTTGTTTGTTTTCAGCAAATGCCTTCTCTTATCCAAATACTGCATACCTGATGATGATCCCAAAACATGGGTTAGAGTAGTGCCATTTGCACTGAAGTAGTTCACCCTTTCTAGATACCTGCCAGAACTGATTATATTTCAAAGGCCTTGCATAAAATATAATCAATTATCACAAAGGTTCAGGAGACTCTGTTGATGAAAATCTGATCATTCAAGATGAACAGGGACTGGCTGTTATGGAGTCAAATTTCCACATACCGGTCCATATGGTGCCATGCTTTGGACCTATGACTACACCACCCTCAATAATACCCCAGTGTTTCAGACATTGCTGAGAAGTGCTTGCATATTGTCAAGGCTTTTTCTGTTTCCCACTCTGTCCACTCAGAGAGGAGGTTGAGGCTGACCTGAGCTTGGGAGGGGACACACCCAGAACAATTTACCCAGACTGACCCATGTCATATTCCTTGTGATGTCATGCTCAGCAATAAAATATCAAGGAAAAAAAGAAGGAGAGGTGGTGGTTATGATTTTTGTCTCCCCCAACTAGAATTATGAATGACGAGGCATTGCCTCTCAGGTGGTGGCTGGGCATTTGCTAGCTGATGGAAAGTATTGAGTAAATTCCTGCTTTGCTTTGCTTTGCTTTGCTTTGCTTTGCTTTGCTTTGCTTTGCTTTGCTTTGCATGAACAGATTTTACTTCATCTATAATTTGTCTTTTCCTTGATTCATGAGCCTTCTTGCCACCCTTACACATTCTGCCTATCCCACAAGCGAGGGGAAGGAGTGAAAAGCCATGAGGGTTTAGCTGCTGGCCATAGTAAACATATTACAAGGCAAATAAAATAAACTTTAAACAAAATTCACTTCACAAACTTACAAAATTGCATATTATCTTGTCCAGATATATTTGCATAGATACTCATGACATTAATTCCAGAAGCCTTTGCGGACAGAACGTTGCTCTAACTTAGAGGAGCCAGTGGGCTTTCCACAAAATGCCTGTGGGCCCCATAGAAAGTCAGGAGCAGTCTGGAAGCACTACTGGACAGGTAACCTACAGAGATATTCCCTCACATGCTCCAAAAACTTGTCTTTATCCAAGTTCCACCCTTGTGCTAGTCGCTAGGGACTGTAGACCTGGTGCAGCCTTTCATTTCTCTTAGCTGTAAACCTTTTTTTTTTTTTTTTTTTTTTTTTTTTTTTTTTTTTTTTTGCCTGGAAGAATTATTTTGAAAGAAGCGTGAAACAAATTCAGAGTAAATAATTCATGCAGTGTGAGAAAGCAACACTGAAGCTCTGTGACAATGGGATGAGCAAACTGGGTTAAAGCAGCATGCCTCAACAAACAGTGGACAGTGAACAAAAACTGGGACAGAAGAAATACTCATCTAATCTGACATTTTTTCACTTGACCATGTTTCCCAACTCTGAGATTTGGGAATGTTCACTTCCTGTGAACATTTGAATACTAGGAGCTGACTGACGTGAAAGTGCAGATCAGTGAGTTTTAAACTTAAACACCCAAGGAGTTATCCAAAGGTAGTTTTGAGCTATATATTCACTCAGAAATTACAGCAAGTTTCATACTAGCCTGTTAAATCAGTCACTCAGACTCAGGCAACCAGAACAAAATAGATAAAATCTGTAGCTAAAAAAGCACTTAATGACTTTCAAACCAAATTTTGGCAGCTATATACAAAGAAAGCACACAGAGATAGATGTGCATCCATGCAAGAAATGTAGGACTCTTGATCATGTACAAAGGCTGCATTTGTTGAATAGCTACATCAAATATCTTCACTACTGATAATTATCCATTGTCAGAGGCTGATGCAGTATGGTACACTCCCCTCCATACTACAGAACCTAATGTCACAAATTTAATTTATCAGATGTTACGGCCGCATCTCTAAGGTATTAATTAACTGACTACCAACAGCTTGTACAGTTATATAATCCTTCAGAAAAACAAAAATCTTTCTCTCAAAACTTGGAAGCTGTTCAAAAATGGTTAAATAAACAATCACTCAGCTGTCACTTAAATTACGTGAGTACTATCCTTCTATTCAACACTGCATGCAAAACTTGTACTATATACATAAAAGCTAAAATAGATTTAAAATGTCTTGAATCTTGTGAGCATCTGGCTATTCCTTACCTTGCATGCCTTACAATGTACCAGAGCTGCTGCTTATTTTATGAAATGTGTCAACTTAAATCGCAAAATTTTGTCTTTTATATGGAATTTCAATGCAACCAATTTACTGTATCTCATTATCTTTTACTTTTTTCATTTCACTACCTCAAATGCTTTTCAGTTTTTTACAGGAATGTAAGTATTTGTTATTGAGCTGTAAACAGTGACAGGAACTGGAATCATAACTGTAACCACGAGTGACCAGTGCAGAATTTAGCAGAGTAATTCCAGGGTTGTGGCCCAACAGACTCCAGGAGCTGGGACTTGCTTCTGCCCAGCTGCCAGACCAGCCCATGTGGCTGATGCTTTCCATGTTGTGTGGTTCTGCCGGGAGAAAGGCTGTGTGTGGATCATGGCCAGACACTGGGTAGTGCAGACGGCTACACAGGGGGCTGCCTTTCCATATAACACCTCCAGAATCTGCATGAAACCTAACAGGTCTTTGTCATTCCCTCCAGGTATCAAGGCTGACACTTACTAAAGAAAACTCAGATTCCTTCAGACTGTGCCATTACCAAGTCTATTGACATTTCTCTATGTTGAACTACAACAGTTCTCTTGTACAGATTCTGGACTCCAAGCAGCAAAGTAAGAAACCTGTGTGTTAGCATAGAAACAGGGACATAAAAAATCCTGGCAGTTAAACCATAGAAGAAAGCAGAAGAGCTTGAGGTGTCAGATACCACAGAATAGCTTCAAATGTCAGATGTCTCTGAGTGGAAGATGAGGAACAAATATTTTTGAGCTTATGTTTGGGTGAAGTAATGGCAATAAATATGAAGAACAGGCATTTTATGCAAGCACTGCTTTATATGTCTTCCTGGCTTTTCTTCATATCCTTTTTACTGATGAAGATGTTTCAAAATTCAAAACATAAAGGGTAATCAGGACTAAATTTAAATTAGACTTATTCTTTATTTGCATTCAATACAAGCACAAAAATTATACTCCCAGACTGTGATCAGGGCTACACGGAGTCTGTGCATACCTTCTGTACAAAGAAGAAACAGACAAAACCCTAGCAGAGCAGCATATGCTATACTTGTTCAGTATGTGAGAACATCTGGGAGAATGAGGGGAGTTCAGGATACTGGAATTATGTCAAGTGTCTCCTCAGAGGACAGATCTAAATTTTCCATGTGTGAATCTTGATGCTGCCTGCTCCTATACTCACTGGAAGTGACTTTGTTTTCAAAAAAATTTGGTTTGGTGTAAGTACATTGACTGCAGTGGAAATGCAGCTAAAAACCATAAAGATGATAATCGGTCTCTGTATTTGAAAGAGCAAAATTCAGCAGGTGTAATAATGTAGCACTGACTCCTCTGAAAAGGTCATGAGCATTTAATGTATATGCAAAACACATTGTACTACATTAGTTATCTAATTGTAGGAAAAGGTAATTTCATGCGTGGTAATTCACAAACTCATAAAAGGAGTGCATAATATATATCCATGTACTTTTGCTATGCCTTCCGACATTTACATTTAAATATTTTTTAATTATTTTATATACTGTGTCTTATTGAAATGGAATGGGTGACTTGAATATACAGTCAGTCATAAGTCAACAGTGAACATGAGTGGCATGCAACAGCCTTTAGCCTTCTGACTTACTCTTCAGCTGAACAGACACAGCATTATTTTGTTATGATTGCCAATTCAGAACATATTCATAACTAGCAGATGTTTTCCTCTTGGTTGCTTGGAAATTAGGGATGTTGCTGCAGCTGAATTTTGCACCTGGACAACAAATGACCAAACCAATTCTGTAAAACCTTTGACTTACAAAAATTGTCCCTTAGTGCAAACGATTATTTTGAAACTAAAACTAGATCTATGTGTCAAAGATAATTAATTAATCACAAATCACTGATGCATTTAAATCAGATAGCATTAATTTCCAACCACTATGTATGTATATAAAGAACACAGAGGAAAACAGGATGACATTCTCCACTGCTGCTGCTAATTTCAAAAACCTCAATCATATGTTCAGTTCTGGGTACATTATCATTTTTTTCTCTTCAACAATAAAACAAAGTAAGTGTGCATCCATTATGAAAAAATAGTATGCAACTGACAAGCCAAAGGTTGTTTCTTGTTATATACTTTCAAAGATAGTAAGCAAGCCAAACATCTCTTGGTTTACAGTGTTATGTTTTAACCACAACATAGCAATTGTGAAAATGCAACAGTGAACTGACTGGGAGGCACACTCCTAGGAAAGTGAAACAAACGAAGTTGAGGTGAACTATTTGCAAAAAAAAAAATTTAAAAGCATCAACTTGTTATACTAACCAACAGCCATAATCACGTAGCAAAATGGAAGCAAGGATTTGTATCTGCCGATCTGACATCAGACATGTACAAGCCAAGTCATTCTATTTGGTAATTAGGAGAGAACAAAAAACAAAAACCTCTACAGTTTCTGATAAGAATCACTACACAACAATCACCGATTTCTCTGCTGCACTAAAATACCTGGCTGCCAGACAGTAGGACCTTCAAACAGTGCTCTGAGCTGCATTTCTGCTACATTAATGAAACTCTCTGAGGTCTCAGAACAAAATTCTGCCTCTTTACTCTCTCTATTCTAAGACCTAAAAAAACAGTCTCTTTTTTTTTTTTTTTTTTTTTTTAATTCAAAGGGTTGATGGTAAGAGAATTACTCCCTAGTATTTTGAAAACAAAAGGTCAGAATGTATAATTTAAGATCTAATAAGATTTGATGGAATTGAGACCTTTGGAAAGTAGTTTAATGTATGCATACTTAAGGTGTACAACATATATATTTCAAATATAGGTTAGTTCCTTTCTATCTACCAAATTAAAAAAAAAAATTAAGTACGAGCTTGAAAGAATATGGGTTTTTTCTTTATAAAACAGCACAAAGCACAATTAAAGAAAAGGTGACAGCCCAGCAGTCAGTACTGAGGCAACTAAACAGAGCCTGCCACATACCATCACTTTAAGATAATTCCTTTATTATGCTAGTTTAAAAAAACACATCACTAACACTCGCTGCGTCCAATCACTGCAAACTCATTTGTTATTCATTGAAACATCCATCAAGGATCAAAATAGATTCATTTTCTATTCATGATGTTCCCATATGCACTTCTTCAGGTCTTGCACTGTATTTTAGCATTTAAATGACGGGTTGTACAGTGGGAAGTAGCATTATATATTAACACTTTGAAAGCCACCTTGTCACCTAGTCCAGAAGCACATACAAGTGTATGTTTTATATATTAAGTTAAACTCATGGTTTCCTGTGGCCTTTTCTGAGCATTTTAGCCTAGGATTCTGGGTGTTTTCTGAAGCCCTGAATCATCCACTTTGGTGTTTAACATTTACCCAGACATACCACTTTTTTCCTCACAGAAATTAGTATTACATATTTGTAAGATGTAAACACTTTAACAACAATCTTACATGCTACATTTAACTTTGTGGAAAAGATAGCATGCTTTGGAAAAATTGGGAGAATTTTGTTAAAAAGAGATATGAAATTCTGTAGAGAGCTGGAAATAGATTTTTAGAGAAATGGAATTGTAACCTGGGATCATCTTTTCAGCATAACTAATAATTAGTGCAAAATAAAAGAAGGTATGAGGAAGCAAGGACAGCAAAACAAGTAACAGCATACACTAATTTCTTTGGTATTGTCTGCCTGAAGCTTTCTACTCTGCAGCAGAACATAAAGATCATTCACTTTCTTATATGATGCCATTTGGACAGAGATAATTTTTCATCTCCACATAAAGAGGATAAAACTGTGTTCCCAGTTTTCCAGGTCTATATATGGACCATCCCTGTTGAAGATGGCAGCAAACCACTACTTTGGACGTGCACCTCTACTCTCTTCCAAAGGTGGCATGAAGACAGAACAAACTGCTGCACGAGCATCCCAGCTGTTATACATCACATTCTGAGGCATCTCAGTTTTAGCACACATTTCACTCTGAGACCAAGGGCTTAGCACAGTATTCTGAATTCTAGCTCAAAGGCCAGGCTGCTCAAATTATCTCCCTTGGAACTTAAACACCCATAAGTGTGCTCCTTTCCTTACACACTGCAAGAACAAAACAGGTGTACAAAGCCACTAACCAGAATGGCAGAATTCCTAATTAATTTGATACTGCAGTAAATCCCTGCAAAAGTCATAGAATCAACACATTCCAGAAAGCGGATATCTATGGTATAATCCAAAAAAGAAAGATATAAGCTTTTTATTTTTTAATTTTTCTTAACAGCTTCTATAAGAAAACACTGGTGGAAAGTTTAAAGAGTAAGTACCTTGTAAGAGTTTTAGACCTTTTTAAAAAGTAAATCTCCAGTAGTCCATTTGCATAAGAATTCTTATACTAAATAATGGAGAAAATATGACGTTCATATTTAATGGTTATTTTTTTCAGTAGTTTGCTACTGAATTGCACATCTGAATCTTTCTTGTCCTTTGTATGATGCCAAGTTTTCAGTGACAACTTACAGCTTAAGTGACAGGAACTTAAAACTTTAAAAAATATTTATCTGCAAAGGCACTGGATTTTTAACTTCTTTGAATTTGAATAAAATGAGATATTAAATCTTCACATGAAATATTTATTCATATTAGAAACAGACAAAAAAGAATAGCTCATGCATAACTCAGGACAAAGCAGCCATATTATGCAAAGTAAAAAGGAAAGGTTAAGTCTTGACTTTCCTCACGTTTTATAGTGGATTATTATTCCTAAAACAGAAGGGACAAACAAAATAAAATAAATATTAAATCTTTGTCCTAAGGTTTTCTGACTTTTGTTTATACTTCACCATAATGTGTTTTTGAACACCTCTTATTCAAGAATAATTGTGATGCTATATAAATTTTAAAATAAAGTTGAAATAAGTTTTATTTTATAAATTGAGTGAAGAACTTGGTGTAGTAGAGAAAATACTACCCACCCTTTAAAGGAATGAAAAATAATTGACCATATTAACCTTTATTCTGAGCAATTCTTATTGAACAACTGGCAAGACCTACCAAGCTGACATGTTCCTATGAGATACTAGTAATTCAAATTTAAATTTAAAAACAAAGAGTTGAAATACAAAGCAAGAAGCTTTTTGTCTTTACGAACACTTTTAGACTTGAATTCAGGAAGCAAATTTCATTATGCCAAAACACATCAGTCCACACACACCCTGGGTGTGCAGTGGTTTGCTGCCCAGCAGTGCTGTCCAGGAGACCACCACATTCTTATGAAAACACTGGTATTCAAGTAATTCAAATAAACAGGTTGCTGCAACAACATGGCTGTACTGCTTTCAACACCCAAGATACTAATTTTAAAGCTGAATTAAGCTTGAATGCAATATCCTAAAATGAACTTTAATGTTTCACATGATTTGATATATTCTGAGCATTTTCTCTGAGGTTTTGACCAGTTTTTGTTGATGACATGCACACCACAACTTCTTTTGCTAAATTTCTCCATAAGCCCCAGCTGCAACGTTCCTTGCTGAAGCTGTACACAGCTGCATGACCAACCTATTTTGCTGCTTCTCCTTGTATTCATACTGAAATTTCTTTTTTGCCTTTTCCTTGCCCATCCTGTAGAAACATCTTACCATTAATTGCTTTGCCAAACATAAATTTAAAGGAACAGAAGTGTCTTTGCATACAACTGAAAGACCTGAAAGTTGGTTCACATCACCTGTAAAAACAAATTTAATCTTTGCAGTGGATGCAAGCAACTCATTGGTTTGAGCTACACAACAATATTCATTTAATGAAAACAATAGTAAATTTCTGTGACCAAAATTTATGTATTTTGGCCATGTTTTTCCTGATGGTTCAGTCCACTGGGATTTTGAAGTATTTTCTTTGATTCTTAAATAGGACATTGAATAGATAGTGAAAAAGTAAAGTTGATTTACTAAAAAAATACTGTGTGTGTTATTATGAGGTCCTGGGAAAAAAGATGCTTTTTTGAATAAAAATATGATGAATCTATTTCTACTCAATTACACCAATGCTCAAAAAAATATTTTAAGAGATACAAAATTGTATTGCCACCGAATTTTTGACTAAAATTGCTTTTTTTTCTATCACCTCCAACACCACAAAACCATTGTACATCTTTACAGTTGTTGGTATTTAGGAAAAGAAATTCTACACCATGTAAGAGCTAACAGAAGTCAAAACTAGATTGGTGGAACAGCAAGTAACAGATGTCTTAAGGTTTATTTTAGTGTAAGAACTCCAAAACAAATGGGAAACATTATGAGCCAACTTGATAATAAATTCACTTCAAACTCAAGCATGCAGTAGTTGAATACAGTTGGAGCTGTATCAACTAGTGGTTTGTCCCCTTAACACCTTTTCTTTAAAAAAGAAAAAAAAAATGCTCTATTTAGCAGCCATATGAATGTTACCAAGTCTGAAACAGATGTTTGTAATGCTGACAGTGCAATGTGCAAATATCTGTTTATTTTTATATATATATATACATACACACAGAATTTTTAAACTAAATTTTAGAGAAAATTTTGCACCACTAAGCTATATTCACATAAACTCCAGAAATTTGCTACTTTGAGTTAGAAGTTATAGAAGCTACAGAATATTCTGAGTTGGAAAAGACACACAAGGATCGAGTCCAACTCCCAAGTGAATGGCCCATACAGGGATTAAACTCACAAACTTGGCATTATTAACACCATGCTCTGAGCAGCTGAGCTAATCTCAGAGTTGATATCAACAGAAATTAGTTTTCCTAAGAGAAAGCTTAATTAATCCAGAATGAGAAAAACAGGCAATCCTCAGACATGGACAAGAAATGCATCTAATGGACTCCTTACTCGATCCTTCATTTTTAACTTTGCTTTAAAGCAGATAAACTCAGGGATACTTCAGGGGCCTCATGCCTAACCATGAAGCTTTAATGACCATCTCATTTAAGAAGTGGTTATGCTTATGCAAACAAATTTTATTTCATCTGACTCTACCACCAGTGAGATGGAAGGTACCAGTAGGTAAGAGAGAGAGAGAGAAAGGAATAAAAGGATGACTCAGCTCCCTCGTCCCCTGAGGCAGGCTGGAAGCTTTAAGATCCAGTGCCTTTAGCTATCCAAGGCTGAACCTCAGCAGAGGCTCCTCTACACCCAACCTAGCTGCAGCAAGACTCTTGACCAGGCCAGGATGAAAAAAACCTCTAGAAAAAAAAGTTCTTCATTCTCAGTCTCCCCAGCTAACACTGCTACACTCCAAAATAAATATGACAATACTACAGATAAGATTGTTTTTCCAGCTATTCCCTTTCCTCCTCCAAGTATGAAATAAGGGAAATAACAGTTAATGGATGACAGTTTATATGCTGGGATTTCACACCACAGAATCACAAGTGATAATAATTTTCTCCAATAATATTAAGGACTCAAACACAAACCATTAGAAATAAATATAAAAGAATGTATACTCTTGAATGAAGGCTTTGCACTGAGAAGCTTTCCCTGCCATTGAGCAGGGCAAAGAAGCTGTAGCCTCCTTTAAGTAATCATATACTAAAATGAAAAAATAGCATAAAGGGCTGCTTGAATGACTTCTACAAACTCCTGAAATGCAGGAAAAGGATGCAAATTTCATGCTACTACTAGGGTATGGAAAGACAAAAAGAATAACAGTAGTTCCTTTCTAGCAAGAGGTACCTGAGAGATAAATTACAATTCCTACTTCAACTGTTGAGGCACCATCTGCCTCTGCATCCAGTCTATCTTTTTTTTGTTGTTGTTGTTTTTGTTGTTTAAAAACTGAGGAGTGCAAGGTGTTCTATTATTTCCCTTTTTCACACATACTCTGTCTTACTCCATTTCTCTATTTTCAAATCACTATGATATTTAAAATTAAAAACGTAAACACAGAACAGGAGTAGATTGTAGCTGCTGTATTAGAGTGTTAGAGCAATGAAATTTCATTTGGTTCAAGAATAGAGCAGAGAAAAAAAAAATAAAGAAAAAGAGGGAGGGGTAAAAAAAATACTGTCTCCTTAAAGAGGTTTCCCTTTTGCAATCATTAAGTTTCCAAGCCTTCATACTTTTTTCCTCCATCTACAGAATAAATTGCCTACAATATCACTGGAAAAATACATATTATGAAAGACTGATCAAAATGTTACCTCTGCATGCTGAAGAATCCTGTGTCATTGGGAAACTATCCTAGTGTTGTCACTAAAGTAACCCAAGAAGTTATAAATGCTCAGAACATTATAACCAATGGATCTGTGACTAAGCTGACTTGTTACTGGAATCATCTTTGTCAATGAAGTAGGTCTTTGCTGGAACTCCACGCTTATCAGTATCAACATATCTGTGAAATTCCTGTCTGTAGGGCAAAGACCTTAAAGAAAACTTCCTGGTTTGCTTATATTTTCTGCAATGCTTCTCAGTTTCAGCCCATTCTATGATGTTTTTAAAGATGGCCAAAGGGAACAGAAAAAATAATGATACAGTAGGAAGAAAGAGCAAAAGTTACAAAGAGCAAGTAATGAGGAGCACAGTGGTATGACCTGGAGGAAAAAAGTCTGCCTAGTGAGAGACAAAAAGGCCAACGCTGATAATGGAAAGAGAGAGTCAATCAAGTCACTGAGAAGAATCCCATACGTGGCTGGAGAAGCTTCATTTCTTTGTTCAGAAGATTCCTTGGGGCCAACAGAAGGAGAGTGTGACAAAATACACAGCCAACAGTTATCTCCATCCCTATTCATATCCAGTCACATATAACCTCTGACCTCTGGCTTCAAACAATTTTTGGGACTGACTTCAAAATTGTGTCTGATATTTCCTATTGTTTCTCCTTTCGACCAACAGCATTGCATTCTCCTGCTTTGGCAAAAAGCCCGTGTGATTGAAGACTTAGGTTCAAAATACCACTGCTTTATGTCTCAGGCATTCCAGCTTCACTCTCAGCTGTATTACTTGCTCCATGCCGGACAGCATTCTTAAATTCTACTGACAGAAGAGTCCTCAAGGACCCTTCTGTCAGTAGGACAGAGGACCCAATGTGTAGACACAAAACCTGATATGCCCAATGTACGGATCAGTAACAAGAGCAGTTATTCTTACAGCAGAACACTGCCTGATAAGTAGAAGTAGCTCGCAGTATGCCCTGCACAATTGGAGAACACACATACACTTGTTAGCAATGAAGCTTCAAAGTTGGAAATATTTTCACTTTTTTCGCTTTAGAACTGAAAGGGTACTGTAAGCCTCCATGAATCACACTGCTGCTGTACAGAGCAAGAATGTCAAAATTAGAATGTTTTCAATTGCAGTGTAAATAACTGAAGGTGCTGCTACCCTCTTTGCAGAATTGATGTGTGCATTTCTGAAACTGTCAACCTGTCTACATGAGAATTTATTACATACACTGAATTTTTATTTGCTAATGCTCCTCACAGATATTTAAAACACTTAAATATTCCTATTAAAATCCCTTTCTTAATCTTGTCTAAAACTTCATAAACAGATGTTCTTTGGTCTATACACACTACTGAAACTAAGAGTAAGACCGTCATAAGATCACTGAGCTAGAACAGATGCCTCAGGCGCCTAAGCAAAGTCCCTTGCTATGGAACATGCTGTGTGATTTAAATCCCTTTCACAATGTAAGACACCTCCAAGTAAAGGAAAAAAATAAAAATAAATAAATCACAGCAGCTTCCTTCCTAACAATTTTTTGGAGGAACATTCCAGAATTTGTTTACTCAAAAAACTAGGAATGTTGCAGTTTATTCCAGAGTAAATCAATACCCACTTGTTTGTGTCAGCATGGCTCTTTAGACAGCTAGTTCTTTTCTTCACAGTATTTACACCTGAAAGGTTTGCAAATTTCACTCACAGCTCTTCTTAGCCTTTGGTTTGCTAGAGTAAACAAATCAAGCCTTTTCAGTTGATGGGGGTTTGCTGGCTCACCATTTTCTTGACAGTGTTCTGCACTTGCAGCTGCTTGAGCTCGAGTTTGTCTTTTCTCTTTGTTCCTGAACATAATGTTTCATAATTTGTTTCATCGAAATCTTAATAGCAGCAATTGTCTTTTTTTCTTTATTTTTCTTTCCTTTTTTTTTTCTTTTTATGTAACATAGTTCTAATTGCATTCTGCCCTTCTTGCAAATGCATCACAATAGCAGTTTATAGCTGCACCAGCATACTAAGACTTACCCTTAGCCACTTATTTCCACATTAGGAACTCTCAACGGAAAAAGCCTAAATGACAACAAGAATAAGAGCAATGAAAGCAAAAAATTAGTGACACACAATCTAATAGCAAACATTCTCTCTGTAATATATTAGTCTGCTTTTGTGTCCTCCAACTTAATTATGTCAGCAGATTATGCTGAAAGTGTTTCCCTGTTATTAATGTAAGGGTCATTAATGGAAACATTTAAGAAAATTACTCCCAATGCTAACCTTTGAGAAACACTAATGATTTCCCTTTGCTTGATATTTCTTCTTTCAGCATGAATAGTTGCATTAGCCAATACTTTATCCTCTTTTTTAATAACCTACATTGCTTTCTGTAACTTCTGATTTAAGACATAATCATGTAAAATTTCCTGCTGAGGGCTACATAAAGGAGATCTATCTTATTTTCACCAGGGGAAAACCTCTACACTATGCTATATCACATTAACCTCCAAACCTTTTCTTTTTCTCCTTCTGTTCAAAGTATCATGATTGCAGCAGTGGCACTCAAGCTTTTTCAAAACTGAAAAGCAGAGAGGTTGAGATACAAACCAGCAGTGAAAGGAAAGAACAAGGACTAAGGATAGAAGAAGAATTAATCACAGTGTTAACTCAGCTGTTAGCATTCTACTGGAACATATGAGGTGCCTTTTCTTCAACCAGCAGAAACACATGCCTTGTTATACTTTATCTTGTTATCAGAATATTATCAAGAGAAAATTACTGGGGCTGATAAACACCTGGGTCTCACTCCTATAAAGGAAAAAAAAAATCACTGTTTAATCAAGATATACATTTGGAGCCAGATGCTTTACTACTGTGTAGTAAGAGAATCCAACACCCACAATCTCAGCTTTGGGAAGGAAAGGTAGGGGCATTGAAGTTAGAGGGTGCTCCAAAAGGCCCTTCAGTCTGGACATTAAGGGAAATCAGCACTGAGGATTACATCATGCAGAGTTCATCCTCCATAACTGGGAATTAGCCAGGAAGAGTGTATATGTAACTTGCTGTGAACAGCCCTCTGTTGATCCATTAGGATTTCCAGGGAAGCAATACATATAGAAATAACAGTTAATCAAAGGGCAGGGAACAATGCCTTGGACTTGGAAGTCACACAACTGATCTTACAGGTGTCACTTATTTTTCTTTCAATATGTTTTTTAACCTAGATTTGTCAGGAAATGATGAAGATATAAACATATTGCAGGAACACCTTTGTCAAGCAGAGAACAAGTAGCACATTTAACTTCTGAAGTAGATGACCAAATTGGTTAGGCTCACTGTGCAATTTGACAGGTGCTCCTACACAGTGAACAAAAGGCCAGAGCATGAGTATAGTCCTTAGTAAAACAGGAAAATGCACATGAATTTTAATCCTGTTTCTCTTTTCAAGTTTCCAGAGGCTGAAGTGTTCGTAATACAAACCTATTCATCTTGGTTGCAAACATAACTTCTTGTAAAGAAGGAATTAAATCCAAGTACTTATATTAAAATACTATGATTTTTGCAGTCTTTCATTCTAGGTTCAAAAACAGTCAGGATCCTAAGAAGAAGGGGTGTCTAATGTAAGGGAAGTTCACATACATATGTATATGTGTATATGTGTGTGTGTGTGTGTGTGTGTGTGTGTGTGTGTGTGTGTGTGTGTGTGTGTGTGTGTTCGTGTGTGTGTGTGTGTGTGTGTATAACTTCATTCTTGCACATGCCCCTGTAATATTTAAGACTGTAAAGGTGTTGTTACACCGACCTTTCTTGACATGAAGGTTTGATTTAGAACCTTAAAAATTGTTTAGGCATACAAGACAACAATTTATATTCTTTATTTAAAGACTCCAAAAACCCAATCATCTATCAGAATAAGAAATCAAAGTAAATTGTATGAATTACAAAAATGCAATGAGCCTTCTATATAACTCAGTCATCAAGACAAATGGCAATAGCTCATTTGTAGAACAATTGGAATGCTTATTTTCCCTAGCATACATTTTGACACATTGTTATTTCTCACATTCTGTTAAACCCTGACAAAATTCAACCTTCTTAAAAGATATTCTTACTTTTAAAACAGATTTTGTATTTCCTAAATAATATACAGGTTTGCTTTCAAATTTCCATTTCAAAGGTTCAATTAATTCAAATGTAAGCTACAAAAGCTACTCATCATCCAATCTGACTATCAAAATGTGGAGGAAAGAGTAAGTTAATTTTCTACTATTCAAATTTTAACAGAAGAAACAGAGGTTTGCATCAGATGAAAGCTTCCATTCTTTACAAGTTTTTCTTCTTGCTGTCCTCAGCATACAAATGGAAAAAAACAAAACAAAAAAAACCCCAAAAACTTTAATGGCTTTAACATCAAAACTTAAAAAAATAAGGAAATCAAAATTATAGTTGCTTAACCTAACTCAGACTTTGATGAATGACTGAAAAAAATCCAGAAAATACATCTTCTATTTTATACATCAAATCCTTCTGGTTCAATGATAGACAATCTTCAAAGGTAGCAGAGGTAAGGTTTCCTCTGGATTATCCTAAGCTTCTTTGATTTACCTGAACTTCTGAAGGCCCAGTGGCTCATAGTCCCTTGAATATTGTTTGGCACAGTTTGCTGTAGAGGGCACAAGTTATGGGTCTGCAAAACTGTCTAATTTCCCTTATGAAAAAAAAAAAAAAAAACCAAACTGAGAAACAAAGAAAAAAACAACACCACAAAATAACATAATTACAAACCAAAATCAACTAAATGTACTGCAAAGGGAACTAAATAGCTCCAGTCTTGATATCTTCCTTTCTTGATATAGTTATCTATTATTTTGAAAACTATGCCAATGGAAATAAATGTTTTTCAAAGAAATGAACTAAACAATTTAAAAGCATCAGTCCTTAGCAAAAAGATGAAGCGTGAAGTGGACACTTCAACTTACAACAACTGTAGTCAGCAACAGAAAGTAGCTCAAAAGGTGAAAAAGTTATGAGAAGAATGTCTGGTCAGAAGGTATGCCAGGTAAAATTATATTTCTCAGATCAATGATGCAGTAAAAAGGGGAGGGAGATACGTGGACTGGAATCTCAGTAACACAAAAATTTGGAAATGTGTATTTCCTCTTCATAATACTTGGGCCCTCACCATGCTGTTCTCTACTTCCCCATCAAAAACTCAAAGAGACACATCCTGCACTACACCTCTATTTCTGAGCTTTAAATAAACTGAGCAATTGTCAAAGTTGTGATTTATATACAAATATGTAAGGCACAAGAGTCAATTACATTGCCTCACATTTTAGAAGTCTCGAGTTACTTTCCATTTCTGGAAAGGAAACTGGTGAAAATTAAACTAAAACACAGAGAAAATAACTGCTGAAGTTCCATCAAGGCTTAATTTGCCTGGTCATTTTCTCTGAAACTCCACAAGTTTATGTTATAATTCAGTCTAATTTGGCTATACAAGTGAATAAGGATACTACTTAACACTTGATGGAAAATTCCCTGAGTCAGCTGTAAAGTTAAACAATAGAGAATATCATACAATCACAGCAGCCAATGAACTTCTTTGTATAATTTTGAGATGCGGTCCCTGCATTTATTTTTTAATTAAAAATTAGGCCAGCCAAATTCTAAGTAAACCAGAAAACTCTGGTCATAGAATTGTTCTGTTAAGTACTAGACAAGGGTGTCTTATAGTCTGTAAATGCTTAAAACAGAGAACTAAAATTTTTGAAGAAGGACTGGTCTGGCATGATCGCAGTATAGATACAGAGAGTTCTGAAATTTGACATTTTAACTTGTGTACAGGTGATCCTTTTGCTAATCATCAAAAGCATTTTGCAGTTTAACACAAGTAGCTTTGAAGGTGAAACTACACAGTAATTTTGAGTGGAATAGTGAATAGTTTTTTCCTAAGAATTTAGGACTACCCAAGCCCTTATGGATGTTTCAAATCCTTACACATGCTAGTGCTGTTAGTCATACTGATATCCTTCCATAGAGGGTTTGAAATGTGAACATAACTGTAATGGGCTAAGATCAACCTTCTCCAAGGATAATATAAAGAATAAAAAGCAGAATTTAAATCAACTCATATTAGAGTGCATAAAGGACATATTAAGTATAGAATAGAAATAAAGTTCTGTGATGCACTGGAGAAATCTGGATCTAAACTCAACTGCAGCTCTTTAGGATGAGATTTGAAATGTTTAAGGACAGTGGATCTTTCCTCAAGTATTGTATCATTGTTCACATATCAAAAAATCTGCAGTTTAGTCAGCACTTGAGCCAAGTATGTTATGGAGCTTCAAGGTCTGTGACACTTTTTCTCAATGTAATTCCTGCGGGAGCTCTTGTCCCCTCAGACTCATTTAGCATCCATCTGCTGGCAAGCCGGGGAGAAAGAAAGGGGCTGGAGGAATACAAGGGGGGAGAGTGGGAGGGAGGGAGGGAGTGGGAGAGAGAGAGATCTTCTATAGTAGACAAGTTTTGTCTTTTAATCTCCTCCCTGCCCTGCATCTTTTTTTCTCCTGTTCTTTGACTAAGCAGTAAGGCTTAAAGATGATAATATTAGAATGAGAAATTCAGGATAGCTGGTAAATGACATATTAAAACAATACTGTCATTTATTAATTTCCTGAAGATCATGTCCACTAGATTTTCAAAATAAAGGGGAAAGATTCCCTTCAGGCCAAAGCTAAGGAATCAGATTTTCTGATAAGCTACTTTCCACAGCAAGTAAAAATTGTCCAAACATATAACAAGTCAGCTCTTGATCCTCTGCTACATTCACAAGATGAAACTTTTATTGAAGGATATTAAAATCCCACATCGTATCTACAGGAGATTCTCATGGAGCCAGCAATGATAAATAAAGACACTATAATATCACATTAGGTCAATGGACACAATAATTAAATATTGCTATTAAATAAATGGATCTCAAATTTTTTTCTTTATCTGTATGGGCTATTTAAGAATCATTTCGCATTTTTCTTATATATAATATATACACAAAGAAATTTAATGGGAAAAGTGTTCATCCTTTGCAATTTATGTTAGGAAAAACAAAGTAAGAGAAACTTCACAAAATTTACTGTCACGTAACGAATTATCTCAAAGATGGGCACTACCTGCATATTATTTAACTTCTATCAATAAACACAAACACTGAATTAAAAATTTAAGATCCTGATGTAATATGCATCTTCTGTCAAAAGTTATAACTTCTGAGCAGCAACTGGTGAACCAGTAATTTTTTTCACCAGCTCTGAAAATAAATTCAGCCAAGGACGGTAACTGGCGAACCATGAAATTGTGCACTTAAGTGGACTTCACACTGACAACAGAAATGCCAGATGAAATTTATATGGGCCTGCTAGTATCACATCTGCTGAGTCTTATTCTCTAGAATCTTCTTACCCAAAATCCATTTCCAATGCATGTAGCAGTCTAACCAATTTCTGTATCAATGCCAGTATTCAGCATCATATTGATCAAATTCTTTTTCTCTGAAGTTTCAGCATCAGAAATTATTACCTTCATCCCAAACTTTTAAAATGAAGGTGACAGCTAACAGTATGTATGAATGTTAGGATCAAATTAACTATGTGTACCCTGTTGGAATTTTTGGGATTTGTTAAAAACTAACCAAGAGAAAAACCCAAACAAAATATAAAACAATATGGTATGCAAAACTGGACCAAGAGAGAAGATGTATTCTATAAACAGAAAAAAAGTATGAATACATGAGTTAGATGAATATATATGTATAATTAGGAAATACTGTTTAGAAGATAGGTATGTATGCTTGGTTTAGAAAAAGGTTTGATTCTTTTTCCTTTAAGAAAAAAGGTGATTGGTAGCATTGGATTTTTTTTTTTTTTTAATTTTTATAGTTCACTTTAACATTCATTTGTAAAGCAGGAAAATATCACATGACTGCTGGAAGAAATGCTAAAGTGGTATATAATTCATCAATCTGGAATAACACCAAGAAAATTCTCAGTGCTCTCAAAATGAGTACTTCATCAATTCATTTATACTATCGGATTTGCACAAGATATGGAATGCTACATGTTAAACTACACAGAAACCTAAGACACAGTTTTGCAATACAAATTAATGATGCAGATGATGTGAGAGCACCTTAACAAAAAAAAGCTGTAAACAGATCAATTATAGAAAACAAATACCTACTGAAAAATATCCTCTCTCTTCATTACTCCCATGCCAATACTTAATGCTTGTAACAATAGCCAATTTCACTTAAATGTAACTTTCTTCAAGAACAATCTTTGCCCATATAAATTCAGTAGTCACAAATCCTGCTCTATAGTTGCACAGCACAACTTTGACAATCTGCAAGCTAAACCCTGAAGAAAGCAAAGCACAGACTTATATGTTTATAAATTTGTAGCATCTCATCTGGGCAACCACTGTGACAGCAGAGTCTCCTGCAAGCCAGAGACTCAATCCAGAGACAGCAATCCACCATTTCCCTCAGTCACCTGCCACTAAATGTGCACAGAAATTCATGCTGGTGCACACCCACTTTGTCAACTGCCAAAGCAAGGTCACAAATCCAGAAAATGCTGTTCCAAATATTTAAACCAGTGGACCAGATCGAGTACAAATGACCAATGAATTCTATTAATTTAAATTGGTTTATGCTGATTTATATTACCTGGGACACAATCCATTTTGAAAATGTTTTTTCAGAGCAAATTTGGTAAAAAGTTTCCAGCTCTATCAATTGCAGCATAATGTTTTTCTTAGTGTATGTCCTCTTAACAAGTTTTCATCTATGTATATAAAAATCTAAGTCAAAATACGGGCTCTAGTGGGAAGAAAAAAAAAAAAAAAAAGGAATTTTAAAGAACTAGAGAGTACTCCTTACATTTTCAAATTAACCAAAAGCAGCTTGGACCACAGTCCAGACTTAAATATTCTGCTCAGAAAATTTTAATCTCTTTTCATTACACTAGAAAAGCACATAGAAAAGCCATCAAAGTGTCTTCCCACCCCAGTAAAACAAAATTTTTACTTAGCCTTTCATTCTGATAAATAGAAACCGTGACAATGAACTTTTTTCACACTTCCATGTGGCAAGGACAGCACGAACTATTGGCTGAAATACCATTACCCCTACAGAGTCTATATTTAGCCTGTGCTTCTCCTGTAATCCCTTGTTGGTGACTGCAGGTAGCTATCTCATTCAGAGTATGACAGCTCTGTTCCCTGATTCAATAGCTGTTAAATCTAGTTGGTTTCCTCAGAAGATTTTTCTATGTTGCTAGGTGAATTAAATGTGGGAAGCAATGTGAAGCCTTCTCTCTCTAAATCCCAGCTGATTTGCAGGGAAGACAGGATAAAATCTTATATGTACTGCACAGTAATCCTTCTTGTGAACAGTTTGAGTGCCCTTACATTACTTTTGCCCCCTTAAATAACTAAAAGCAGGGGAGTTACCATGGCCTCACTCTAAGGATGCTACTAAGCAACAATCTCTGTTAGTCTCAAACGTTTTTTTAGGTACCTAAATCTTCATAGTAAATTTCAATAAACCTATTAACCATGTGTCAACACCAGCAGAAAAGTATACAATCTGTTAAATTCCTTCCTAGCACATTCTTAGCAGTTTAGACAGGAGCTAGCTGGCACAGCAATAGCTAGATGGCAAAAGTTATTTTCAAGAAGGGATGTCATTACAGCTGCATTACTCTCTGCAGATGATCACAATATCGGTATTTTTATGGCCTCATTCTGTAACAGAAAAAAACTGTTCAATGATATTCTATACCAATCAAAGATAAAAGTAGGAAAATATTCATTATGTATCTATATTGAAAATATTCATTATGTATCTATATTGGGCTTGCCTGTTCTACTGTTATTTTTTTAGAGTTTCCATTTACACATTCACGCAATTGGGACACTGCAGCCAGCAAAGAGATACTGATGTAAATGAGGCCACTGTCCAGACAGTAAGTAGCCATTATGATTCCCATTATTACTCTCTAATAGAATTCAAATCTAAAACAAAAAAAAAAAAAAAACCTATCTTTAATTCTTCTCTTTCACCTTCCCAGAACCTTCCGTAAAGGATAGATTTCTCAAATTTCTTGGCACAGTCCAGTGACGTCCATTGCTGGCTGTCAGAACAGCTCTCTAATTTTATTAAGTAGGAAAATGATCTGCCAGATTCCATAAGAGACCAATAATTTATAATACAGTTTCCTGTTAGTTAGTATGTTTTCACACCATCAAAATGTTACTAATGAAATTTTTGGGGGTACTTGGGGGAAAAAAAGCAAAATCCCAATAACGGACAAGGTACCCATGATTTCAAGTAGAAGTTAGAAATATTGACGTCTGCAAAAGGTATATTAAGACAAATATGATCCAGAGCTTTAGAGACTCCATTCTCTCTCATTCATAGTAATGTTTTCATCCAGGAAAAAAAGCAAGTAAAAAAACCAAGTACTTCCAATTAATATGGCATAAGTTTGCAAAGATATGTGTCTCAAATAAAAGCAGTTTCTACATTTAAATTATCACTATTTTAAAAAGAACTGAAGCGATAGACAAAAAAAATTACCAGATATGCTAATTTATATTAAATATTCTTTTATGTTCTGATTTTATAAATGTGACTGAAAGAGTTGTTCATTACAGAGAGTAACATAATCATGTCAGCGCTATCACTATTTTGCAAGAGAATTCATGAAATTTCATTACATGTAACAAAGTATTAGGTTTCAAATGCAAGATGTGGCTGGGGTGTGTATTCTATTGCCATCTGTTAGAGGTGGGGCAGTTATCTTCTGTTAATTGGACAGTTTTTCTTTATCTCTTCCACAACCCATCCTCCCTTCAGGAGATACCTTCTGTTGATGGGCAACTGAAGCTCACTTCATGACTGATAAAATTACATCATCCCAGTGTGAGATGCTCTGCCTAAGGGGAGGAGCCAAGTATTCCTTCCTGGATATAATCTTAGATTTGAACAGCACAAGCAGCCTTTTCCCGTTGGATTCCCAGAGGAAAACCAGTCCCATCTACACCACCACTGGGTCTTCAGAGGAAGACTACACCCTTTCTCCAGGATCATTGTTGCAACAGAACCACATCTGTCACTCCAGGAGGACTGCAGCCACCATTTAATGGGACTGCTATCAACACCCTGACAAACAGGGTGTCATGTTGTATTCTGACTCTGTCAGTGTTGTTGTGTATTACTGAATTTGTTGTTTTTATTTTTCCTAGTAAAGAGCTGTTATTCCTATTCCCATTTCTTTGCCTGAGAGCACCACAATGTCAAAATTATAGTAATTTGGAGGGAGACAGTTTACATTTTCCATTTCAAAAGAGGCTCCTGCCTTTCTTAGCAGACACCAGTCTTTTCAAAGCCAGACAGTAACATTTATTTAAGGAAAAATAATGCCTTGGAGGTAGCCTGGTTTCCTATAACAGTAGACATTAATTTACTTTATAGTCAAATGTGCTTGCATTCAAACTCTTATAATCATTACTGTCTAGACATCACTAACATTTTAACTGTGTCCTTTAAGAAGTTCAATGTCTAAAGTTTTCAAAGTTCAAAATTGAAAAATTTAATTGGAGTTGGACTTCAAAAAAAGTTGCATGCAATACTAAGAACTCAAAGGCAAAAAAATAATATTTTGTGTTAAACCTGATGACTAAATTTAAAGGATAATTGCTGTACGTTTTTTAAGAGGATGAACAGAAAAAGAACCACTTCATTTCATAAGAGTGTTATGAAAACTGAAAAAACTTTCAGTATCAGATTTACAAGATAAACATGGGGCCTGAATCTACACATGAAAGAGAATTAATAACTGGTTTTATAAGAGAAATAAGTTTTATGGAGATCATCTGTGGCCATTGCTTCTGCAATAAGAACATTCATGTTCACTAATTTAAGACTGCCCAGCATGATTGCTAAGCAAAGAAACTCTATTTCAAAACTAGTATATTGCCAGTTATAATGTATCTGTACATATACTTGTGTATATGTATATATACATATGCAGTTATAGAAGGTTACAGAAGTTAAAATGTTAGAGAAGTTACAGTTATTAAATGTTTGTGTGCATTGCTTTGAAATGTATATAAGCCTGTAATATTCCACAAAAAAAAAAAAAAAAAAAAGATTTCTAGGTATTTTTCAAAACACAACATCCTGCTTTATACCAAATATCAGAGAAGTCACTGAGAAATTTTTTGTTACAAATCTTTACCATGACTGAATTTTCAAATCAGTCTGCAAGGCTAAAATCAAAAATCATGCTGGTGTTCAGACACATTCAAACACTGTGTGGATATATTGGGACAGTGTGTGGAATCCTCAACAGAGTGATTCCATAATTCAGACTGACTGCCAAATAAATTCAAAACACCTTTGAGGTAGTTAAACTAGTATCAAAATATAAATATTTGACGGGAAAAATGAATCAATCAAACAAAAAAACATAAAGTAGAAGAGAGAAAGCATTTAAAGATAAATAAAAAAAATATTTTAAAATCAGGTTTACCATAGACTTTCTAATTCTAGAGTCACTTTCCATTGTCATCTTGACTGTTTCCTATGGAAATGCAGTTGATCAACATAGCCATGGGTTCAATTCCTGCACATGAATTTAGGTCTTAAACTGCATCTCCACTCCTACTCATGGAATTTTCCACTCCTCCTTCCTCCATTTATTTAATTTTATATTCTGCATTGTAGAAGGTCTCAGAAATGTCATTCAAATTTGTAGCTACCCAAAATTTACCCATTTTTTACTTGATGTGGAAGTTAGTTTCAAAATGTCTCTTACTAAATTCTTGAATCTCACCACGTCTCAAGCCTCTTATTGACATTTCAAACACCACATCCTGTACTTGATTGGAAGATTAGCAAATCAACCTCTCATTGCAGGGGAAAGAGAGGGGAAGATGACAATTGTTTTTCTCTGAAGCGAACAGGCAGTGATTAAATTTTAGTTTAAAACCTTTTGAATGTGTCTGATTGCTGCCAGTTAATCTGGTGTCCTATTTCAAGGTACAGCAGGTACTGGTGCTTCAGATAAAGGCATGACACACCTTCAAGATTCATCCAGCGTATGTCCTTGTTTGCATTTGGGGAATCTTCTGACCCTTATGCAGGCCAGTGTCTGAGTCCCTGATTTGATTTTCTTTACCATCTTCACTACAAAAAGCTACGTGTTAGCACTGTAGAATTAAAATGGAGGTTAATGTTCCACTCCTGTGTGTAAGCATAAAAGCAAGGCATGAAGTGAAAGCAGAATGAGTTTATACATCATACTGAAAAAGATTATACATCCTTAATCACCTTGAACAGCACTTCACTGAAAAAACATGAAATTCAAATTTGCTACAGAGTAGAGACATAATTTCATCTAGAAGAGAACAAGAATATTCTTTGTATAGCATCATAAACATTCTTTTATATAACCACAGATTAAAGCAAGTCTATTTTGATTCTCCAAATATTGTTGGGAAGAGGCAGTTTTTCTAGAAAAACCAATGAAACTACCTTGTATTTTGCTGTGATGCTCATTCCCAAACCACCATGCAGAAAGAACCTAGGATGATACGTTCTGTAAAATCTGAAGAAAGAAATCCTAATTAAACAAATTAAATCTTGCTGTTGATAACTAAGTTTCTACCTTATTCAGTCTTACTTTAATAACATTCACAGCATTCTGTTAATTCATTAACAGAAATAGGAAGGGCAATAATATATATCTGGCATTATCTTCACTGGGACACACCAGTTACATCACACCTTGCAGTGATAATCTTTCTGAATTTTACTTAAGGAACAAAATAAGACATTAGTACCTCTTATCTACTCAAAATAATATTTGGGCCTATGTAATCTACCCAAATTTCATTACTTGCTTTTGCGTTTAGAATGTCAGGTGCAGTTAAAGAAGCACAATATTATTAAATATGCTGATGTATTTCAAGCTGTAATAGTAAAGGGAAAAAAATACAGCAGAAAGAAGATAGTAGAGAGTGGAAGAATTATGATGAGGCAGAAAAAGCTATAAAAAAGACAAAAGCAGAAATGTTGCAATTTGAGTTCTATGAAATTATCATGCTTTCAATGTATTTTTAAAGTTATAAAAAAGCCAGCAAAAATTGTCAGAGACTTGTAAAGTTAACATAGCTCAAATAACCAAAATAAACCCATCTGACATCAGTTCTCTGTAATGACAAGGATATACAGCAACCACAGGGATATTTTGAAAAAGTAGCTTGTCAGATCCTCTCATTTTAGAAAGCAATTGGAGTGAAATTCTTCTACTAGTCAAAAATAATAGCACAAGAAGGAACAGAGCTGAGATTCAAATTTTAGGATCTTATATCCAGCGAGAATTTATTATGTCCTTTTTTGTGCTTGAAACTTGCAGTTCCCTACAGTTTTAGCTTTTCACAGTACTTGCCAATAAGGTGTTTAAATCTGTTTTGAGATTCTGAGATTCTGAACTGTTTGTTTAAATCCTCAAGTACACTGTGAGGCTGCATGAATTTTTTTATAAACTGAACTATCCCACATTCCTAAAAAAAGAAAAAAGCTATTGAATTTCCCATAAAGAAGCAGCTTGCATGCTGGATTTCTGTCAGTGAATGAATCAACAGGCCTGGGAGCTACAGGCTGCAACATATTGGAAGAGGTCTTAAGTAGATTTTGCCACTCAGCAACACAACAATTATTCAGTATGAGAGAGATTTTCCTGTCTTCAATCTTAGGCTCTGTTTCTGAAACACACTGGTACATTTTTCTTCTTGCTCTAATACTTCTGATTCTTATCACATCTTTTTTTCTTCAACACTATTAGGAGAGCAGAGTTCAACATGGAAATACTTCTATGAAATAAAACAATGAAAACTCCCGAATAGAAGAGAATCTAACCATCTCTGGCTGCAAGCAGTTACAAGATAACATTACCCCCCTTCCCAGATAGAGAAAGAAAATCCTGCATGGTGTAAACACTCCCTGATTACATGGTAATACCATACAAACCTAATCAAGGTCAAGAAAAATATCACTGGAAGAAAAGTAAGTGTGGAACATGATGGAAACAAAAGGTTCCTTTGAGAACACTGACAACAAAACAGGATCAAGGAAACCTCACATTTGTCTCTAATAAAGGTAGGGGATCCAGTGATGGAGGAAGAACACATAAACACATTAGTACTCATTTGCTTCTTCTGCCTTCACAGGTGAGGTCTACTCTCAGTACCCCTTACTGTACTAGTTATAGCCTTGGGGTCTGAGGGAGTGAAGTACTACCCAAAAGAGTAAATCACAGTAGAGAGGAGGACCATAAATTGATCAGACTGGAAATGCCAGCTCCATAGGACTGCATGGGACTCGAGGACATTGCCAAACAACATTGCTTTGAGACTGCTTTCGTCTCAGAGGGTTTGTACCTTTCTAGCAATACCACTGTTGCTGCTACAAATGTAGGTTGTTTTCAGAGAGGGAAGGGAAATGAATGAGTACTAAGAGTAAAACCCAAGTCCAAAGATTTTGTGCGTGTGGCCAGACACACACAAAATATGTCTCTCAAATGTTTTTTCTGCTGTCTACAGGTAGCTCACTACCACTAGTCTGCATAATTGCCAGAAAACATTGCCATGGTACAATAAAAAAGCACTGCAGAAATCAGTGCTCAGCAACAAAGGGTAGCCTTGGCTCTGTAAAACAGCCCAAACAAAATGTTTCATCAACACTTTTTGCTGCCAGAGCATTAAGATTTCATCAGAACAGAAACCTGTGTAACAAAAAACCAGGATAGGTGTGTACATGATGTTAACAGAAGACTGAACCTTTCCTAGAAAGTGGAATAAATCCCACCAGGAAAAAAGAATACCTATTCCTTTAAACTTAAACAGGAAATTTCGAGCAATTTTGAAATTATTAGGGGCTGAGAAAATTCACAGATTCCCAATCGTGCATGTGTTCAACATTCCTCCTCTCTCTTAGGTAAGATCCCTTGTCTGAAGTTCTGACAAAAACTGGAGTGTCTACAGTGCAGACTTGCTACTGAAATTGAATTAATTTACTTCTTTCCAGGTGAAGATTGTAATGTACATAATTTACTTAATTCTAAGCTTTTGGTAATAATGAAACTGGTGTACATTTAAGTACTTCAGAGTTGTATCAGTGGGGTGGGGCAGTGACTGCAGCACTATTAAATGAGAAAGGATGGCAAGCAGAAGAATAAAATGCCAAAAATGAAAAGTATTAAAACTGTTAAATAATAAATAAACAGAAAGTTATTTGAAATAATATGTAAATAAAGACCTACTGTTTTAATGAAGACACAAGAAGAAAAAACCTCTTTAGAGAAAAAGTGAACTTGATATCCATCCATATATTGTGTTTGTCACCACAGTGTTGAATATCACATGTATGTGGTATACAATAGCCAGTTATTATACAGTTCAGATTCTTGAATACTGCCTTATCACCCTACATAAAGAGTAATTATTATATATATTGGCTAGATATTCCTACAAAATCTGAAATATTCATCAAAAGTTGATGTATCTTTGATTGGACAGTGTAAATTACTTTCCAGCTGTGAAATGGCAAATGTTATATAAAGTAGCTGGGTTAAAGGATAACAACAACTTTTAAGAACTAATACACAAAGTGAAGAATCATGCATTGCTCTAAAGGTATTTCAAGGGTCATCAGTGTTTGGCATTGAGACATACTTCATATAAAACCTTATTTCCTGAATTTAAAAAAATCCTGTCTTGTATGCCTGAAAACCAACAAAAAAGAAAAAAGATAGTAAATGTTCATATGCTGCCAGACAGTACACTCAAATCTTTCTAAAAGAATACATAAGGCCTAGCCATGTATTAACTGGCAAAGCTGAGTTTTGGATCTTGGTTCCTTTCATTCAATTCAGACTCCTTATAATTCAGTTTCATTTAAGTATTATGACAAAAAATTGTATATATTCTATGTATAGGAATTCTATCACCTTTTTTATCCAATAATTTTCTGGTCTTTACCAATTTACGTCAGTTGACAACTTTAAACTTTTGACAATTCCACTTTATTCACTAGGAATCAGATATAACTTCAGCTTAAGCGTATGTGTGAGCAATTTGAATACAGTTCGAAATTTAACAATTAGACAAAACAGATAATTAACAAGAACATAAAAATTAAAAAAGAGAGATTGTTTCTTACCTAAATTTCACCAAGGCTTTCAAGGCAGTGCTCCACAGCAATCTCATAGCCATGTCCTGGAAATGCAGTCTGGATGGATGGACTCCACAGCATAAGAAAGGCTTGTTGGGTGGGTAGCCTCTGACTCAATACTGGAGCATATACTGTTTAATTCCTCCACCAGTGATCTTGCCAAGGGGATGAAAGAGATGGGGCTGTTCAGCCTGGAAAAGAGAAGGCTCTGGGGAGACCTTATTGCAGCCTGCCAGTAATTCAAGGGGGCTTATAAAAAGGGGGGGTGTGACTTTTTTCACAGGAGACAGCAAGAGGACAAAGGAGAATGGTGTTAAAGAGAAGAGATTTAGAATAAATGTTAGGAAGGACTTCCCTTCTGTGAGAGGGGTGAGACCAGGAACAAATGGCCCAGGAAGGCGGCAGATGCCAGATCCCTGAAAACATTCAAATTCAGGTTACTCGGGCTCTGAGCAACCTAATCTAGTTGAAGATGTCCCTACTCAGTGAAGGGGGTTAGACTAAATGACTTATCTGTTAGTTCGACTTTTGTTCCAACTTCATTCTATAAAGATTGAGGGGATTTGTTTTTTTGATAGTTCCTGACATAAGTTTTCTTCCAGCACACATTTGTCTTAAAAAGAAAAAAGTTATTTAGAAACTAAACTATATTTGTTTTGGAAAATCAGAATGATGAGACTGAAATAAAATAACCAGTTAAATGTTACAGAGAATATTAAAAAATTGCATGAATTATGAACGTGTACAAAACAAATATGAAAACCTTTAGACCAGCTGTTAACTAGCATTTCAAAGCCAAATGAAGTGAGTTCATAGAATAATGCACCAGATGGAAGAAATATGTGTACCCAGGGAATAACTGTTTCTTTATCTGCAATTCTAGCTTACTTTCAGACACATACTTATCACGACTGAAGAAAACTTCTTCAGTCTGTATAACACCTTGAAATAAAGTAATATTCTTTATGTCCTTGTCATTTTTTCTGCATTTTTTTTCCTTCAGTGTACAAAGGAGGAAAGTAGTAGGTAAAAAAAAAAAAGAAACAAACTTGAGGTATCTTTAAAAATTCCTATACGCTTTCTTATTTAGCTTATGTCTGCACTTGATCAAATATTATATGTATTATTTAATCATAAACTCATATAGGGATCCTTATAAATGGAACAGTCTTTGATATAAAGCTTCTGTTTAACATTGATAATTTCCTACATTTGGATTATTATGGATGTGCAGAATTATACAGAAACTACTTTAATTAGCAACTATAAAGGATATGTCAGGAAACTTCTCCAGTACATGCTTTAATACAAGATACATATGTTGTAAAATGGTTCTGTCAAACAACGTATTTAACTGAAACCTGATAGACAAAGTTGTACCAATATGAAATGAGCTAATAGATTGATAGGAAATAAAGATGTTGAAAATTAGTTCATTAATACACAACGGAAGGATAGTTTAATTTTTGTTTTCCCCAAATGCTTAGAAGATGGACAAAGGGCATTGGGTTTGTGAGGTAATGTTTTGGTACTGGAGGGGCCACAGGGGCAGTTTCTGTGAGAAGCTGCTGATAGAGCCGATGCCAGCTGGCTCCAATACTGGCCAAGGTTCAGCCCAGCAGAGACTGAGGCAGCCCCTCTGGAAAAACAGCTTTAAGGGGAAAGAAGTCATTGCTCAGGAGGAATTGCAACCAGAGAAGAGAGAATTGAGTGTATGTCAGAGGAACAACTCTGCAGACATCAAAGTGAGTGCAGAAGCAGGGGAGGAGGTGCTCCAAGTCATGGAGCACAAATTCTCCTGCAGAGAATGAGGTGAGGCATGCTGTGCCCCTGTAGACCATGGAGGTCCATGGGGGAGATACTGATATCCACCTGCAGCTTATGGAGGACCCCACACTGGAGCAGGGGAAGCGTGTGAGGAGTGCTCCTCATGATAAGGAAGGAGAGGAAGCGACAACATGTCATGAAGTGAACAGAACCCTCAGTCCCTGTCCCCCGAGCCACTGTAGAGGAAGATGTTGAGAATCAGGAATACAGCTGGGCCCAGGAAGAAAAGAAGGGTGGGAGAAAGGTGTATTAAGATTTAGGTTTATTTCTCATTATCCTTCTCTGATTTGAATGGTAATAAATGCAACAATTTCTCCCAAGCAGAGTCTGTTTTCCTGTGATAGTAATAAGTGAGTAATCTTTCCCTGCCCTTCCTTTGGTCCACAAGCCTTTCATTATATTTTCTCTTCTCTGTCCATCTGAGACGGGAAAAGTTAGAATGACTTTGGTGGAGTCTTGGAATCCAGCCATGGTCAATACTACCATATAGATAGAAATTAATTTTCTACATGTGAAAGCTATATATGGTCCCCTGATGCTGCAAATCCATCTGGGTTGTGATTTACAAAACCTTAGGATGCTGGCTGGTTTTTTTGTTTACTAGGTGCTTTAGACCAAAGCTTTTCCACATTAATTTTAGCAAATGTGGGCCTATACTAAGAAATATTACTCTTGTGCATATATATTTTATCCTAAATCTCAAGAGCCAATCAAATTATTCATTATCTGGCTTCTTTTGCTGTGGGACAAAAAATGCTTTCAGAGATATCACTTCATGATAAAAACTACAGAAAACAGAGTGTGTGTAAACATCAAATACTGATGTACTTTCTCTCAGTATTTTGTTCAACCAAGCATGAATTCCTTTGTTGTTGGTATATGTTTTAATGTTGCAGTAAGATTAAGTTAGTACCCAATGTATAGAGATTAAAAAAAGATGTGTTTCTTTGTTTTGTACTATGACTGTAATGGTCTTGCATAATCACTGCAGCAAGTTGTGGAAGAGACAGAAAATTAATAAAACCTACCGACTGCACAGACGATAAAATCATTGCTGTGAATTTTCAGCTGTGCTGTACTAGATTATTTACTGCACACTACAAAAACAGAGGATGTTTAGCTCAGATGCAGGCAGAAAATAAAGGCCTTCCAAGTCCAGATGTCTTAACTGTGATGAAAAGATAAAAGTTGAATTTTGAAGTGTTAATATTTTATTTCTAAAATATTTTAATTATAATTTTACACTCCCTAAGGCACTTCCCTTTCCTGTTTCCTTTCAAGCAACCAGATGGTTGAAACTCGTAGAACAAGAGCTATTTGCACATTTCAATCCTCAGTCTTCACAATATTCTGTAGGAAACACAACACTGTTACTTAAGAAGATAATAGTAGCTGCACATAAAAAATTATCCTTGTGGAAAGGGAGGTAGCTAAGGACCTGACAGTTATATTCATTTCTCCTCTCTTTGCAGACTAGAGTGTAAATCCTTGCTTAAGGAATAATGAAGGAGGATTTGCTTGCCTGAATAACCTGTAACAGACTTCAACAGAAGCTAGTCCAGCCAATAACATGAAGGTATAAGAAGAGTTTTCTAAATTACTCTAAAATCTACAGAAACATTGTCAGTAGGGCCATCTACAGTCTAAAGTCATCTACAACTATGCCATGGTTTAGTTGAGATGTTAGGGCTTGGGTTGAACTCAAAGATGTTTAAGGTCTCTTCTAACCTCGTTATTCTGTGAGTTCTGTGAACTAAAATAATAATCAGGTAAGTGTGAGACCCTCTCTGTAGTCACAGCTGCAATACATAGAGAGATAAAATTTATTTATGCAGACTTTAAAAAACTTATAAGCAGGCAGCAGCTTGAATTGAACCCTGGTTCATTCCTAGATTCAGAATTATGTGTGATTTGGAAACAAGCAACACTGTTAGGAACTGTCACAGTTGTATTTGTACCTGCCATGAACGAGCATTTTAAGCTGTTCAAAGAACTGGCAGCAAAGGTACTGGCAAAAGTGTGTTTACTATAAAAGTGAAAGCATGAAAAAGTTTTTTGGCAAGGTGCATGCCATTACTTACTGGAAGAATAAATCACACAGGGAAAAATCAGACTGAAATCTGAAATCAATAAATCTAAAACTAAATTATCTGCATAAAGGCTGGGATGGAATGGGTTAAAGATCAAAAAGAGTAAGGGAGACCTACTCATTGAGTCACAAGGTTCAGCGTGGAACCTTTTGCCAAACCTTGCCCTGAACTTGACCAACAATTTAGACCAAAAGGTTTAAGCAGCACCTGTACTTAACAGCACTAAAGTGATGGCTGAATTGACACAATTTAACCAAAGATTCTGTAGAATTGACTATGGCACTACAATACCTCACTTGCTTACAAATCTGATATATTTAAGAATCTAACAGTAACATTCATAGTACATTTGCTGTTTCATGTTCACACACATACAGAGTAAAGGCTCCATAATAATAAAGATATGTACAAGGCTCCATCGTCAGCAGTGAACCTCCAAGTAGAGCAAACTTGGGAGCTCCCTATCTCTGAGAGGCATCCCACTCAGAGGGAGCTTGCTGGTCACAGCCTCTTACAGTCCAGCAGAGCTCAAAAGGTCCCACTTAGGACCACTGTTGACAGGGCCACAAGAGAGTTGGCTTTAGGGAGAGTAATTTTCCAACCTGGCCTCAATCCAGGTCAGTAACTTTCTTTGAAAGCTCAATAACAAAAATGTTGTTCCACTTGGGCTGTTATTCAGGCAAGAAAAATAGGTTTCCAAGGCTGTTCGTTAAAAAGCAGGCTCTCATTAGACAGCAGAAGTTCCTGGCAGCAGACAGTGCTTCTGCTGAGCTCAAGAGGAGCTTAGGCCAGGTGCTGTTTGTCAAGACTGAGGCCTAATGAGCATTTCTGAGATAATAGTGCAGCTCAAGGAAAGGGGGAAATGTACCACCACGGTACCTTACCTCAGCCAAGAGGTAAAGTCCAACTTCCTTGCTACTCACTCAACAAGGAAAAAGGCTTCAGACGATCCTAAGTTTTATCTTGGTCTAACAATTTTGAAAAAACCCTACAACTATTTGCACACACTATTTTTACAACAACTACACAAAGTTAACTATTGGATAGGAGAAGAAAAATAATGTAGCTATGACCACATCATAATTTGAATTTGAGCTCTGTTCTCTATTTTAAATTAACTTCACAGTCATTCAGGTAAACATCAAATAAATCCTCAGCTATACAGGCTTAATGAAAGAGTTCAGACACTGCAAAGAATAGTTGGGTCTATGCTATCTTTTCACACGAAAACAAGTGCTTACCCCCTACAATGTGCATGACTGACATCCATCCCTGACCACATATTCCACCACATAATGCTTATTTTAATGTCGCTCAAGAAGTGTAGGACAAGTCTCTGAGGCTGTTTCCAGACCATATCAATGTTCTGCTTTGCAGTGTAGTATGAGTTGCAATCTGCCAGACAAGGCCATTAGGCCTGCTATAAAATCGGGAGATAGTCTAAATCTCACTGTACTGCTTTATTTCCAGCCCCAGGATGCAGAATAGGTCAGCTAAATCAAGCCTGCACTACCAGTCCTTTGTAAGCTCTAAGGTCCCTCTGCATTGGGAAGGTTAACCAGAAGAAGGGGACGGTGGACATATGTAAAAATACAAATTATTCCATGCACATGATTCCTAAAAATAGTGGTTTTCTTCCTGTTCATTCTCTCAGGATTTAGTAGTGTCCCGACGAAAACTTTCTGGCATCCTATGTGACACCTACTACCTCCACTCCACCTAAATTCCTCTGATGAAGCAATGGCCAGGACTAGCACGACAGACTGTCATAACAAGGAGCTGTGCTAATGAAAATCTAATCATTAAGGAGTACGAAAGCCTCACAAATGCTGTGATATTTTCTTTAGAAACATCAGAGGATATAGGCCAAAGAGGCTGGTGTAATGCTAACTGTGTCCCACTGAATTATCACCTTCTATCTGGCAAGGTAAAAAAATAAAGAAAACCAGAATAAAACATAGTATCCTTCCCCCTCAAATTATTCACATTTCACTTATTCCAAACTAAAAGGGAAAAAAAATTACTAAACAGCAAAGAACTTAATCCCATACAGTGTCATGGATCACAAATTCAGGCTGGAGGAACTCAAGAGGTCCCTAGTCCAGCTGCCCAGAGATAGCAAGGCCATCTCTGAGGTCAGACTGATTGCTTAGGGTTTGATCCAGTCTGGTCATGAAAAGACAGAGGCTGAACAGTCTCTCCCACTCCTTGACTGTACTTAGGGTGAAAATGTCTTTACAGACAATCAAAATCTCTTGTATCCACATGTGTCCATTATAGCTTTTTTCCTGCCACACAGAAAGAGCCTGCAAAGTGCTGCTTGCATGCCTGAAATGAGCCTGACATTTGATATATTTTGCATGCAGTTCATGTGAAAAAAACAGTCATTGTATAAAATAAAGTGAAGTTTTTGAAATACAGGCTGAAACTTTGACATTTTCAGCTTGTGCAAAGAGATTTAAGTATCCTACCTTGCCTATCCATTAAGTTTTAAGAGACACCTCCTGGCTTTTGCAGTGTCCCTTTCCCAGCAAGAATATGTGGAAAGCATCAGCTAAAGCCCCTCAGGAAAGACAAAGAGAGAAGTGCCAGATTTCTGAAGACAAATTTTCCTGGCTTAAATATGCAACTTTTCTGAGTTAAGAGCATTTACAATCACTTCAGCTTGGACTCAGAACTGCTATATAGGAACCTTCTTGATAACTCACACATTCTCCAGAGTATCCTTTTTGGTTTAAAAACTGAGTTCCCTTCCAAGAGAAATAAAACCCAGCAACAATCCTACATGCACTTGGTGCAGACATTTGTTAGGACTGCTTCACATACATCCCTTTCTCAGCGTAGCTCTTTTGGATCTTCATAAATATTAATTTATAGAATACCCAAGGGGCATAGATTTTTTTTTTTTTTAATGAAAAGGAAGACAGACACAATACCTAATCCCAACTCCACAAACAAAATCTTCAGCAGAACAAGAAACTAAACCTAGATGCCTCACTTGCTTAGGCAAACTGTTGTTCAACAGTTTCTTTTCTCTCCAGACCACTCTACTATTCAGTTGGCATGATCTTTTGGAGATCTTAGATCAAATGTTGATAAAGAGACAGGATCAGGAAGGAGTGCTCAGCTGGAAGACCAGAGGCCATTCTCACTGGCAAATGATTGGTTACAATGCAATATGGACTCCAAATACCTCCCAAAAGAAATTTCAGACAAAAACCAGATGTTCATCTGATCATTCCTGAATATGCAAGCCAGTTGTGGGGATGGAGTTTATTGTAGTTTGTTTGGGGTTTCTGTAAGTTTTTTGCCCTTGAACAGATGGTTTGAACTTGGAAGAATAGACCTGGGCATTTAAAAATTTCAGTAAAAATCATCATAATAAAAAATCTCATTCTATGCTAAGTATTTCTGCTGATATATAAATTAATATGGACATGTTATTATGGAGGTTTGCTTTTCTAATTTTAAAAAATTCTGTGTATGGAATTTAACTTCTCTTCTTGTTTAACTTTCAGGAAAAAAAAGTGTTATAACCAGCCACTGAGAAAAAAAAAGGGATGCTTGATAAAACAATGATAGATAAGTTCATTTACTATTGACAAAAATTTTGTGTACAAAATTTTTCCACATATTCACGTGAAAGTGACATAGCACCATGTGTGCCAGTCTTTCACCCTCACAAAGGGATTTTTATTCTGAGGGCTCTTCTTCTTAGAGTTATTCAGTTGATATTTTCCTGGTGAGCAGACGAATTAGAGTGGGACGATGCTTATCTTGATGTAACTTGCTTCTTTCCTCAGCTGGACAGGAAAGAGAAAACATAATGAAAAGCTTGCAAATCAAGATAAAGACAGGAAGTGATCACTCATCAGTTACACTCATGGGCAGAACACACTCAGCTTGGGGAAATCAGTTTAGTTAATTGCCAATCACATTAGAGTAGGAGAATAGGAAATAAAACAAACAGCAACAACAGCAAAAAACAAATCAAAGAAAAATTAACAAAAAAAAAAACAAACAAAAAACCCCCCACCAATAAACCTCCCCATTCTTCCCATTCCTCCTTCTTCCCAGGCTTAACATCATTGCTGATTTTCCTACCCTTTTTTCCCCAGTGGAACAGGGAGTGGGGGCCGTGGTCAGTTCAGCATATGCTCTCTCTACCACTCCTTTATCCTCAAGGGAAAGACTCCTCACAGTCTTCCCCTGCTCCATTGTGTAGATCACCCATGGGGTGAGTCCTCTATGAACAGCTCAAATGTGAGTCCTTCCCATGGGCTGCAGAATGGGTCTCTTCCATGGGATGCAGTCCTTCAGGAACAGGCTCTTCCACAGCGGGTCCCCTTCAGGGTTACAAATGCTACCTGAAAACCTGGTTCAGCATGGGCTTCCCACAGACTCAGAACCTCATTTAGGCATCCAGCTGCTCTGTTTTGGAGTCCTCCATGGGCTTCAGGTGGATCTATGCTACACCATGAAACCTCCATGGCTGCAGGGGGACGGTCTTGGTCTTCGCCACAGCTTCAGTGCCTGAAGCACTTCCTCCACCTCCTTTTTCACTAACCTTGGTGTCTGCAGAGCTGCTTCTTTCATATATTCTCATTCTTCTATGCTGTTATTACTGCAACAGTAGATTGGGGGTTTTTTCCTACTACTGTCTCTGATGGACCCAGCCTTGACTAGTACTTCCACTGCTGTTATTCTTCTTGGCTGATGCTGAGGTTGAACAAAATCCCTCAGTACTTCAGTGTAGAAATGCAACATTTTAGGTATGGGAAAGTGTTTTAAAGTTTCTACACTCTCCAAAATTCCTGTGTTGCTTCATTCTAGAGAATATCATCAGTGTAATTCCAGAAAGCAGTGTGGAAAATTACAGAACACCAGCAGCAACTTTCAAGTACGCTTCAGACATGATTCAAATTGCTCTATAAGTATCTGTTAAAATAATATAAAAACTCCAACATATACAGCATCTTTCTCAAAGAACTTAACCTCCAGTAAAAACTTTTTTTCTTGAACAAAAATCTCCATTAAACATCGCTCTGCTTTTAGTATCCATTAGGAGAGAAAAGGACATTAAAAAATATTCAGATAATGGCAAATCTGAAAGTTTTTACTTGGGTGTTTTAAGCAGTGTACTACTGACTTTCATTCTTATAGTTCCATTTTCTCCCTTCCCTAATAGCTTTGCTATGCAGAGGAACACTTTTTTCAATGAGGGGAGGAAGGGTTGGTCTAAATATATATACACACACATTTACATGCCTTATTATGCACAGATAATTTATATTGAAACAGCCATCTCTGCTCACTGTTTGGACAATCTAATGTAATGGTGAGTTACAGTTATTCACACATGTATTTTGCAGATACTGAGACAGTTTCTTGAGCCTCTATTCTCATTTTATGCCTCTTTACCAACAGAATATTTTAAACAATCATATAAGCAAAAAATTAAGTTGCATTATTACGAGACATGTAATTTCAGAGTTTATTAAAAGAACATTTCTGAAGATTCACATGCCTGTAGGCAACAGCTGGTGATAGAAAAGGAGCAGCTGGTGGCTTTCAACAGCTGGTGACAACAACCATTGATGAGAGATACTACATTTTTTTGATAAAAAAGAAAAACACTTATACTGCTTCTGAGCACTGAGAGAACTACAGTGGCAAAAGGAGTCAAAAGTGTTTGCTTGCCTTACAGATTCAGGGCATGTCTACCACTGGGAACAGAGTAAGAACTGCCAAAAAAACCCAACAAAACACCATAACAAAACAAGACAAGAAACAAAGGAACTAATTTGAGTCCAAAACCTACACTAGTTTGGGTATAATGAGAGGATAGTTGTGTTAACATAGCATTTTGGCAGGTGGACTTCAGTAATAAATAGAGAACTAGTTTTGTGGTAGGAAGATTTGAAGTTGCCACGCCTTGCACTATTACACAAACAAACTTCCTTTGAAAGAGTTTTCATACATCTGCTAAGTCCTGATAAATTTGCAGGATAAGATTCCCTTATCAAAGCTCACAAAGCCTTGCAACCTCTTTTGAATGCCCTCAGACCACGTGTTGCCATTTCTTCACCCTCTAAATGGAAGATCAGTAATAAGTAGCAGCCTGTGGGCTGCATCAGCCTTGGAAGTTTCCTTGTGACATCCTTAACCCATGGAGGCAGCAGATCTTCCTACTGGTTGGGCCCATTTAGCCCAACTTCTTGCTTCACAACTGGTATCCTCCTCCTTGTTGGGGGATGAATAGAGGATTCCCTTGAACTTGAATTGTTTCTGGTAGCTGCTCTTTCTTCAGGGAGGCACAAGCATGCTCTATCTCCCTCTCTGATTCTCAGCCTTTCTACTTCATTTCATATCTCCACTAGACTGAGCAGCTTGTCCACCTGGCCACATCTGATGCAACTTCCAGCACTGCTGGAATCCACTGAGAGGCATGGGTGTTTCCTGTAGCCTGAAGCCCAAATATCTACATAGAGTTGTGCATGTTTTTCATGGTTTTTTGTCTGGGTTGCTCTGCTCTGTCTGGGTTGCTGCATCTTTTTCGACAACCTTAGACAAGACCTCAGAATGGACATCATATTTGAGCTCTCTTGGGGAACATAAGGACCAGCAACCGAGCTGGCTGCTTTTGCTGCAGCACTTCACCCTGCCTGTGCACTCCCTGGAGCCATTTAAATCTCCCTCAGATGCTCCTGGCAACACCCCTTCTTTGCCCAGCTGGCTGAAGAGGTGTGCCAGGTCCTGAGGGGGCCCTGGACTGCTGTTCCAGGTAACATTCAAATAACATTAACCCAAATTCCTAATACCACAATGATCATGGGAGAAAAGCATGCCTCCTCAAAGTTTCCATCCCCTTTCTAGCACATTTTCAATCCACAGAAAACAATTTAGTCTATAATTAACATCCTAAAACAGCCATCTTGTTAGTATTGGCCCACAGGCTCTACCTTTTAAGACCTAGTCTGCCAGTCAAATATTTTTTTAAAAAATAAAGAAATTACTCTTTTAATTATTTAAACCAAACAGAAGAAATAAAGGTTAACTAACAGTGTGTAAAGAAGCAAGCTATTACTCATGACAAAATGTCATTCTTTTGGAGCATGGAGCCAAGCCAAGTTTTGTCTGGTCAAGCTGAGCCAGGCTGAGCCATGGTGGGACAGGCTGGTGTCCTGGCTCTTGATGCATGATAGGATAAAACTCTTCAACAGAGAGCTGGGCTGTTCTGTTCTTCCTAACAGAGATAGAAAATTTGCTGTTAACCACTGAGTGCTACAGTGATGCTCGTGAGAGCCCAGTCTGAAGGCAAAGGGCTGCTGAGAGATGAAATAGGGCTCCCCCAGCCTGTGAGAGCTCCAGCACAGGTGTAAGCAGCTATGGTCTCTTTGCAGCCCACATCTTCCCTTCTCCAGAGACTTCTCTACCCATGGTCCTTGTCCTCCATGGAAATATTTCAAACACAACAGTTGTAAAGCAATACAAATCCTGGAGCTGGAGATGACTCCCCATCAGAAACAAATACTCACTGAATATTGTTGTTCCGATTCCCATGCACTGAGACACTGCTGCCATTCCCATCTCTCATGCTCCCAGGCATAAAAAGATGTCAACAGTGCCCTATTTGTCTTCCTGAAGGCTCTCAGGAGCCAGGAGTGTATGCTGAGTTGCTAATTTCCCTCCCGAAGTCCTACCAGAAATCCTCTTTGCTGTACCCTGGCTACATGGTACTCCAGGATCTCATCAGGAGATTTAATGGAAGGGAAGCCAAAGGAAAGCTGTTCCATCAACTAAAACAAACCAAGGGCTTCAGCTTACATGGCTTGCACAGTGTCAGGTTTCAGCACAGGAAACTTTGGGCTAGGGAGCCCTCAGAGCTGAATGGTGGAGGAGGACTCAGTGTGTAAATGTCAATGCAATTTGGGGGAGAGGAGGAAAGGTCAGAGTGTATTTAGAGATGCTGTGTAATCTCTATGTTACATCCTGTATTTCCCGAATCATCAGGAAAATACTGCAAGTGCATGGCAAATGTGCCCCCATGCTGGCCAAAGGTGATCCACATTCACACACACACACCCCCAGCTGCGTTTGAAGCAGGATCCCAGGGAAAGCTCAGCAGAATGCAGCAGATGGCATCATCAAGGATGCTACCACACAAACTGGCAATCTGGTGTGCCCGAGAGAGCCTTGCTGGAATGGGAAACCATGGTGCTGCTGTCACAGCCTCACTTGGTGATGCTGAAGTACCCAGGGCAGCCAGGAAGCCTCAGACCATGCCTTCCTACAACCACATCCTGGTTCCTACTTAGCCATCCTGGAAGAGTGAAGATTAGGGTGATGCTACATGCTCTGCAGTTCAAAGTCTTCTGCATCCATCATGTCAGGGCTTGCTCCATGGTTCAGCAGGGGTTTACTCCCTCCCCTGGTTCAATTGTAAGTCGCTTATTTTGGAAATATTTTCAGGTATCTTTCAGGACAGGACACAATATTCACAGGCACTCGTTCCCCTCTAAATCATCAGGGGATAACTCATCAAACAAACACAGACAATAAAAGTGAACTACTCAGAACTCACTTAGTTGGAAAGGACAACATTATTTTGCAGACAACCTTAGCCATTTGAAAATTTGTCTCTTCAAAATCAAACAAAAGAAAAAAAAAAATGCATTATTTTCTCCACATGATTCTACAAAAAGTTCCACTGCAAAATATCAAAATTATTATATTCTTCTGCCATATTATGATAGCTTCAAAGTGGTGTCAACACACATTTCATGTTTAATTGTATTAAAATAATAATATATTTAATAGCTATCATTGTGCAGACCACACAGATTAAATATTATTATTGCCTTTACGAAATTAGAAAAGATATATCAGTAAATGCATTTTCTGGATGTTTCTATACACACATAATATATGTGCAGATATATATACATATACATAAACAAATATATATATATATTTACAAAACTCCATTAAAATATGTTTATTTTAGAAACATGACATTTTCTGATGAAAAGCTGTTTCAATTATATTTGTTTTTAAAGAAAGCAATCTGTTTTTATAATTTTGTTATTCAGATATACATCCCTCCCACAACTGCCCCTCCAGTGTCCACTCAGCCTGCATCAATATTCATATCTCTCTCTAATCATAAGATGAGCTCCCTGAAGGCCTATAGTAGTTAGGTTCTCTTTATATGACCATTAAAATAGATAACTGGTTTTGCCATTAAGCGTCTCTCAGCCTTCTGTGCAGTTATGCAGAAGTGCTTATGGTCCAGTTCCTAACAGGGAATCCACTCTGACAGAGCCCTAGAGAAGCATTTGGGGTACTATTTTGCCAATAATGCTTAGAAGCAGAAAGTTAAGTTAACAAAGTCCTTCAGTGAAAGTTAATTTAGCTATAACCTTGAGTCAAAACCTTACTGAAGAAGTACATTAGAAAGAAATCTTAGCCTAAATTAATTCAACCTGAAAGCTCAACAGAGACATATTAACATTTGTAGCTAGACAAATCAAAGCAGGGAGGCTTTTGGTGAAAAGCAGCACTAATTAAGACAGAAAAAAGAACTCCAGAAATTTCTCTAACCTAGAAAACTTCCCAAACATGTGGTGGAGCAAGCAAAATTATATTTTATATCCACAAACATAAACCACTAAAAGCTCTTTTTTTAACAGAATTGTTTTCATGAAGAAAATTCTCTATCAATTCTTCTTTCTTTCCCTCTGTTTCTTTCTCTGCTTATTCTTTTTTCAAGCAGTTTTTCAATTTCACTCTGTCCTTCTTTACTGTCTAATTTCTTGTGTTCCATCTTCTCTGCAACTCTTCTTCATGAAGCCTTTCTTATGCTAATCAGCTCAGTGATAACAAACTTTCTTATTGTAACCACACAGATATAGGACAGATATCTAAGGGCTATTATAAACAGATTTAGGACAAAAGGTAACAAGGCCTTCACACCCCTCTAATTAAAATGAAAAGTCATTGCTCTGAGAGCTTTGATGTCTAAGATGCTCATGTTTATATTCAAACCCCTTAATTTAAACTAGAAGAACATGGCCAAAGGCTGGAATGTTTTCCACTGGTGATGTGTGAGCACGTTCTGTCTCATTGCTTTTGGTAAAGCCTCAGTTGCTTTTACTTCAGGACCTCCTGTTTAGCTCCAGCTTTCAAAAGCTCCAGCCAGATTTCAAAATCTTAATAAACCAAATTTTGGAGTTAGACTTTTGAGATTATGCTACAAAAATAATTGCAAGGACAAATAAATTCCAGCACTACATCAGAATATTACTGGGGTGTGTTTTTAAACATAATCAGAAAGTGTCAGCTGTGAAGAAAACATTACTATATATCATTCAGCCATGAACTGAAACAGGGATTTTATATAGATACAAAAAGGTTGTTTTAGGTAGCTCCTGTTGTTGCTGCTACAAGATTACAGTATTAGCAATGATTTTGCATCTTCACAGTATTTCAAATACAGCTCTAATGAATGTTACCTACATCTTTAGTACATATTAAAGCACCTATCATCTCACATGAAATAGACTCCAACAAGAAAGTCTCCACCACAGGAGCAGCAAATAAATGAAGTTTGGCTTTCATTAAATTACAAACAAGTTACTAAATATATGATGGCCAAAGGGTATAATTTCTCGTTGCCTAAAACCTAATCAAACTAAAAAAGGACTATATAACTTAATGCAATTAAGTCTACATATAAAGAACATTGGAGTGGATAAAGAAAAAAAAATTGATGCACAAATTCCTTATCAAATTGATGTTTATAAAGATTTTTCTGAAGAAGTTTAAGACAAAAAAACCCATGATTACAGTTATTATCATCTCTGGCTAGTAAGATGACATTTTAAGTGACAATAACTTTTTCAAGTCTATCTCAAATATAAAAACAATTTTTTTTCTTTAAAATCTGAAGTCTATTTTGTACACCAAGATGTTTTGGATTACATTGCTAAAATGCTAGCTGCCATTAATTTAGAACTTATCTGCTTAATCCATCTCCTAAAAAGTCCTATCCTAATTTCCAGAGGCAACACTACTTCAACATAGTGCAGATGTGTTCAGCAAAGACCAGAAAATAGCATCAGCTAGTTCAGAACCCACAGGAGCAAAATGACATAATTTCATCCCATGAAAACAGAAAAATCTCTCTTGGGCAGAAAGGGCAGGAAGTCACAAGAGAAAGATAGATTCTCAAAATCTGAGCCAAGCACTGTTTGCAAACTAGAATTAACTCACTTCTGAAGGCATATTCCATCTTGTATTATGGAACTCTACCCTCAAGGAACATGAACATAAGAAAGGAAAGAAACCTCTAGAGCCCAGTTTGCAAAGGTGCCTACAAGCATGTCTTGAAATCAGAGAAACTGTAAAGAATAACTGAGGCAAAGCCAAAGCCCTGCAGGTGTTTGGAACAGCTATTTCCTTAGGAGACTTCTGTCTTCCCTCTAGTAGGCACTCTCATAACAACAATCATACACATTTTACCCACAGAGAAGTTTTGTTTTCTTTTTATGTAATTCAGGTTTAAAAAGTCATCTTTGCTAAGATGCTATTTTGGAAAATACCTCTAAGATAGGAATGCCTATATTATTTAAATTGATGCATTATCAGTACTGCAGTTTGAATAGGTACTACTAAACTAAATACAAACTTGCAATTCAAGCACCATTTGCCGTGGTGTAGCTGCAACAAAAAGGGAGGCTTGTTCACATGTTTAAAAAAGAATAAAACTTAAATATGTGAAAAGGATTTTGCTCTATCTGAATGGCCTTTCCCAGAAGTGAGAGCCACCCAGCAATACAATCTGGAGTGGTTAACTGATAGATAAGAGCACCTTATTCAAAGTTCCTAGAACAGCTTCAAAACCACTTTTCACTGTTCTGAATTCAACCAGTCTGAAATGTAACTTTTACTGTTGCTGGCTCTGTAAAGAAAGTTTTGTTTGTAAAACTTTCAGACACAATCACTAAATCTGGTAAGGCAAGCAATGATTTTTTTTTTTTATAAAACTTCTATTTTTTCAATAACTGATGTCAAAGATACAGAAAGTTTCTCTGAAAGAGAGTAGATATTTAGGAAGACTGGAGTATCAGGTCATATGTATTGAAAAAAAAAAAAAGAAACTCTAATGAGATACTTTTTTGGGGTGTTAAAAAAAAAAATCACAGAATTGAGTGGGTGCCAGGAGCTTGTTAGAGCATGGTGGTAATAACACCTAAGTTGTGTTAACCAATCCCTGTATGGACCATATACTTAAGAGTTTAACTTGATGACCATTGTGGATCTCTTCCAACCCAGAACATTCTGCAAATCTGTGATTCCTCCACCCTAGCTACTGCCCTTCAGTGGGACACAATCTCAGGCCAGGAAGCATCTTCTGGTCCTGTCCATGAGTGTGGCTGCTCTTGTCCTCTTTCCAACCAGCAGCAGTATTGCATACCTGTGAGAACTCAACACATCACTCCTGATGTCCAGAGCTACCGAGAGAACCCTTAGGGGGCTCAAAAGTCTTAGGATGTTACCAGAAACACTTAGCAGCTTAATTTTGATCCATCTAGAGATGTGCCACCTGTGTATGAAGAAATAAAACCTATGAGAATCACTCAAGTGTAAATAGTGAAAAGAAGACATAATTATAGAGTGAAGCACAGATTTTAAAGTTTTAGTACAAAAAAGTTATAGAGACAAGATGAAAAAATCAACATGTGTCACAAAGTTCTTCTTTCTTCTTCTTGTCATCCATCTTCTGTAGTAATGTTAGCACTTGTAAATTAGTCTGAAGTAAAAGTGCACTTAGTAATAAGAGTAATAAGTATTGAGAATGAAAAGTAAATATGATGTACGTAATTTTTACTATAAAAAGACGTGATTGCCTCGTGGGCAGTCAGAGTGCCTTTAGCTGCCCTGCTAGTCAAATCCCAGTCAAGCAGAGAAAGAACTTTGTAGATAAAAAATACTAAACAATTCTAAAAACCCCAAAAACTAGAGTCCAAACTCGTCCTTTAAAGCTCAGTGTGCAAAAAACCATCCTACGCGTATGTAAGAGCAGAGACAGACAACCAAACCCCATATCCACCCATTCCAAAATGGCATGGTTAAACACAGTCGAAGTACTGACACAGACAGCTACAGAGACAGTGTCTTTACTGACACCTACTACCCGCAACAAAAACACCACCAAGCTTTTTTCCCTCTTTGACTGATTTGAGTTGAAGTCCATTTACAAAAAAATACATGCTCTCACTCTGTGGTTTCACAAATGTCTCCTAATTCATAATATTTCTGTACTGGTTTTGGCCAGCATAGAGTTAATTTTTTTCATTATATCTTGTATATTGCTATGTTTTGATTTTACTAGTAAATCGTTGTTAACAATGTAGGGAAGTTTTAGTTATTGCTGAACAGGGCTTATCAGTGCAAAGGCCTTTTCTGTTCTTCACATCCCCCAGCAAGGGGGTGCACAAGGTATTGGGAGGGAGCACATCTGGCACAGCTGACCTCAACTGACCAAATGGCCATTCCATACCTGATGGCGTCATGGACGGCAATAAAAGCTGCAGGGAAAGAGGAGGGGAGACAACATTCAGAGTTATGGCATTTGTCTTCCCATACCTTCATTTTGATGGAGCCCTGCTTCCCTGGAGATAGCTGACTAGCTGCCTGCCAATGAGAAGTAGTTTTATAGTGAAAACAAAGCAAGGAATTCATCCACTATCTCTGTCTCAAGCCATGAGTTTTCTCAGTTTTACACTTGCAATTCTCTCCTCTGTCCCACTGCAGTGGTGTGGGCAAGCAGCAGTGTGGGGCTTAGCAAAGTTAAATCAAAACAGTCACAAATATCAACACCAACTCCACAACCCCCTAAAACAGTTTAGAATTTAGAGAGCTTAGAAATTCTGGATGCCTTATGCAGCCACTGCCTCAGACCTTGAGTTTTCCCATATGCACGTCTCCTTCTACTTGCCAGTGAGCTCAATTTGACATCTGCTAGCACATTACATGTACTCACACAGAGAATTGCAAAGCCCCAGGGAAACATAAACCAGCTGCTGTGCTAGACCTACAGGCCTCACCACACACAGACATTTCTCCAGTGAAAGACCTTTCAACCATTCATCCCCTCCAGCTGCTGGCATTTAGGTCTTTGAGTGCATGCACAGAATACCTTACATGAGAAATAGTTAAGACCAGGATTATTAAGAAGATAGGATACACTGAAGTGGACAGTACTGGGTGCTTTGTCAGCAAAAGAGCACTGAGCAGCATCTGTTTATCTGCAACTGGCTCCTTTTATCAAACTTCTCTCCTTTTTCTCATATTTGTGCAATCATCACAACCCTATACTAAACCCTTAGCCTTTCATTTCTCCACCCTGGTCTCCTCCCAAACAACCAATTTGCCCCCATCTGCTTTTCTCCCTGTCAGTCTCAGTTTGGCCTCACTCATATTCAAATCCTGTATTTCTGACACTCTTAACTAGGTCACCTTGTCTTTCATGACAATTCTGCTAAAGTTACCTAGTACTGTTCTTGCAAGATAGCACTCCCACAAGGTCCCTTAATACTCTTCTCCATCTCCTTAAAAAGGTCAGACATTCCCTACACGTCTGCTTTGTCGCAGCAGCATCCTCACACTGTGTTATGGAACCTTTGTTACATCCCGTATTTTTGCGTTCTCCATTCTCCATTCATTCACTAATTCTCATGGCCAGGGCCTAGTCTGTTCCCTGCCTGTCCCAGCAGTACCTACACAGACACACAGACACCCACAGACACACAGACACACAGACACACACACACTCACGCACATACATGTGCCTTCAGCTCTCCGAGCTGCTCCCAGTCAGCCTCTGAGGGAAGAACTTTGAACACAGCTACCCTAGGAGTTAGCAAGCCTTCCTTCATTTCTGTAAGATCCTTCACCACTACTGAGGATCTAGGGCTCTCCTAGAAAGAGCTGCTCCTACTCTTGATGGATGCAAATTACAGCGGATTGCTGCAGTGACTGCTGAGAGGTTGGAAGATCTTTGCTAGCTGAGCCCTGGGAAGATTTAAAAAGGGAACACCAAGTTTCCTGCAGAGGAACAGTTGCTAAGTAGGGTACTACTCTTCTGGTCTAGGGAGCTCTCCTACAAGTTGCTGCTCTGTTACAGAATTAGCATTCTGATCCCAGCATCAAGTCACAGAGGAAAAGCTTCATCCTTTTGGTTAGGTCATGCTCCAGTATGCTAACAACAGTCTGAAGCCTTGAGACAATTAATACACATGAAGATCCTTTTGTAGTGCTAAAACAGCATATGGAGACCTTAATGAAAGTAAAAGTTGCATTACTTTTTGATTAATATTGCTGCCAAAAGCACAAGACTCTGTTTTGGCACAGAAAAAAAGCATCAGTGCATTTGTTTCCTGAAATTAAATTAAGTTTATTAAACAGGAAAAAGAACAACTGAAAATTACTTAATAGGAAAAGCGGGATGAAACTCAAGATCCAAAAAGGCAGCAATGCCTAATTGCAAGGATTTGGAAAAAAGCTACTGTTTCTGAGTATGGCCTATATTAGGATCTGTAAAATATGGCATCTGTTGTCTTTTCCAAGAGTAAGTATCTGGTAATAGATTAATAACTTTTGTCTCCATTAAAGCTCTGTGAGGTCACCCTATGCAGTATATTGAATTTATTAGTCTGGGCTAGAGTTCAGCTACATCAAGTGCAGGACAGCCAAATGTCAGAATATCTATTGACTATGCCCCTGGAATCTTAACATTAAACTGAAACCCACAAGAGGAACTCCATTTCGGTCCATTCAAATGAAATCATAACTTGCTTAAACAGCAGGAACTCTGGAGGAACTAATCTGCCACAAAGCAACATAAATTAAAGCAGATAATGCCTGGTTGCAAAGAGGTCCATTATCCTAATATCTGCTGAGAATACTGGCAATTGTTAACCTATTCCCAGAGGGATAGAGGTCTACAAGTCAGAATTAATGCTTTATGAATGATCTCTAGAATTTAAGGACTTACAGGACCAATGGATCTTTTTGAAGGTTTAGTAAAACCAAATTACTAGCAGCCTGGAAAAGTTTCAGAATATCCAAAATATTTGGAGATCCTCATCAGGAGAAATAGCTTCCCATGGAATAGTTATGATTTCATAGATACAAATATTTTCTGCAAGGAAAGCAAAAAAAAAATACATACAAAATACACACAGAAATCTTCTCTTGTAAAAGGTGTTCTAAAAGCCATTAAGTGTGAAATAAGGATGAGATATGGATATATATGATAGTGATACACATATTTGAAACATGAATGAGGAAAAAAAAAGCTCATCACCAAATTCTCTTGGGACTTTCAATCTGAACTTATTTAACAAAGATTATCTGAAAGAGTTTTAATATACCTGAATTTATAAAACCCAGAACCAAAAAGTTACAATGAGAATTTCAAAGCAATCTGTACTGGAGCAGCAGCAGACACTGCTATAAACCAGTTTTCCCTGTGATTCAGAAATAATTCTATTTTCTTTTTCTTAGTGGCATTTACTCTTAAATATGGCATTCTACACTTACAAGTTATTTACTAGATTTAATTCAGCCACAGTCATTAATAAATAAATCAATTAAATGGAATCATCAATTAAACAGTTTTTCACTCTAAATATCCTTTTGTAAACTGAAAGAGCTTTCACTTTCCCAGTGAAGATTTTTATATCTTCTTAAGCATGTGTTACATCTTCTTAAAGCCAGTCAGACTTCTTGAGGTCAGGAAAGGGAGGATAACTGCATTTTCATATACAGAGAATAAAAATCAGTTGGAGAAGTGAGTAGGACTTGCTAGTTTTCTTCCAGATTTTAAACAGGTAGCATACCAGTAAGGGTTAGCCATTATTAGCATTAGTGATGAAATCACAGTGGTAGACATGATTTGGAAAGCAGTTCTGTTTTGAAAACATATTCTTGTCATTTATCTTACTAGCACTGCAACAAAAAGTACCAAGGCAAATTCAACTGAAACTATAAATTCCTGCACAATGGTGTCCTGCCAAATTCTTGCTTGCTTTCCACCAGAATCATTCAGGTTGCAAAAGACAGTTCCTTTCCTTTGGACTCCTCCTTCAGATTGTTTAGAATTCTGCATCTTCTGGATGATTTAGTGCTGATACAGTGCTTCAAAAAATATTTTTTCTCCCAGACAAAAGATTACCTTTCTGACAATATTTTCTTTCTTTGCACCTACATACAGGTTTTCATATCACAATAAGAAAGAATTTTATTTAGTTTTCACTATGAATCAAATAGTTTTTAAAACCATGCCTCTGCATCTGTCCTGTTATTATTGAAAGATGTTTCATGAATTTTTAGTCATCTTTCCTGACTTTTTGCACATGGAGAACATTTTTGCAATGGTGCACATCATATCTGCCCATTTATGAAACAGCTTACTCTAATATTAGAGCAAATGTCAATCTACACAGGCCGTTTTTTCTTCCTGAGACTTCCTACACTAATGTGCAAAATTCAGCATTTAGTTTCCTACTACTTGAGAAATTCAAACCAATTTTTCCTACAGCCCAGTGCTGCTTTTTTTTTTTTTTTGTTTGCTTGCTTGTTGGTTTTACTTTTTTCAGGTCTGTTTTTCTTTTTTTTTTGTTATTTGTTTGCTTGTTTTTCCACTGTAGATTGTGCCTCACACTAGAGAACATAATGTTTGTCAGGATTTGAAATTAGTGACGTAGAATGAGATTTAAAGAACACATCAATGCTTTTATTTAACTTAAAGTCAACTGCCTGCATTGTTTTGCAACTAGTCTTAATTCCTCCAGGTTTGGTGGTACCGCTAGCAAAAGGGGAACAACATGTTCCTCATCTGAACAGGGTTTTAGTTAATGTCCCTTTAAAAATATTCTGCTTTTGTAAGGAGAAGCAGATTAAACCTACTCAGTGTTGTACTATCTTCATCTCCCAAAGGGCAGAGAAACACAGGACGCCAAAGAGATTAGCACTATAACATAAATCTTTCCTGCAAACAACTTTAACTACACAGTTTCAAGCCTGACATCTTTGTCCAAATAGAAAGTGGAACCTCCTGTATATTTTACTTGAATTACTGCTCTTATAAGCCTAAACATTTTGAATTTTGATCAGAAGTTCTAGTCAATGAAAATTTAGCAAGGTAAATGATAGACTTCAATTCTAAGTAGAATCAAGTTCCTGACACTCTGCCTGGTCTTAAGGTCACTCAGTCAAGCATCAAGTCCTCAGCTGCAGGAAAAGGACAGCATCTTCATCTTCCCCAGCTACAAGCTACCAGAGACACGGGCAACAAAAGGAAACAGAGACAACTCATCAGAGCAACAATTGTGAGGTGATACTGTACAAATCCCTAACACTTAGTTGTCCATTATGCAGGCAAACTCTTCTCAGTTACCCCTGACAACCCATAGCTGGCAATGTAGGAAAAAGAACAACTAGCTGGACATGTGGCCTTTGTCCAGTCAAGATTGAGCACACTACAACACTGCCTCAGAGCATGGTTTTTATCCCCAGTCTGATCTTTTTCATGTGCCACAAAGTTACCTCCTTGCAGAGTAGCTGCACATTTTATACTCGTTTTTCAGAAAATATGAAGACTGTCAATATCTCATAGTCCAAATATTGTTTAAAAATAAATAATCAGAAATGCCAAGATTTCCAGGAGGGTTGGGGGGTGGTGAGAAGAAAAGCTTAGTATCAGAAAAGCAATGCTGCTCTTCATATGTTTCAGTGTTCTAGTATATGTATAGGAACTTATATAGGGAGAAGCGGGAAGGAGTTTAGTTCTCAGCTGACAGAATTATACTAGAAAGTGCTAAAAGATTAGAATACCTTAGACAGGTTAAATTAAAAGTTGTACTAAGAAAAATGTGTCTGAATGTTATCCATAGGACATAGTATAAGTCAGCTTCAGGTCACTTTTTATTTTGCTATATATGTTCAGTGATTCCTCTTTTTTTTTTTTCTTCTTTTTTTTTTCTCCAGGATGTGTCTTATAATGAACAGCATAGCTATCATTAAAATTTTTAGCTTTCCCTACCTCCTGTTTTCTCTCTTTGTAAGAGCACTAGTAATTTTCATCTGAGTACACTATAAAATATTAGGGACACACCTGGAGCAATAGCACATATAATCCCTCTGCATAAACTACTCAGGTTACACTTACCTGATATTAGTTAGGTCTCTTCTTCCCTTACCCAGATAACTAAATCTTCTAACCATGCCTAGTTTCACAATTTTTATTTTCCTTCAAGACCAGGACATCCTCTTACACATAAGTTTAAAAAGAAAAGTAGCTAACAAACACCCCCAAACCTACTCTAGTTCTTTAAAAAAAACCAAAAAACAAAAAAAAAAAAAACAAAAAAGCTGATTTTATACAATTGTGTGAAAGGTATCAAAGGTAAACACAGAAAAATAGAGTCCAGAGCTGTAGAATTTAAATTTTCTTAATAAAAGTGGATGAAACTGTCAAAAGATATGAAATCAACAAGATTTCTCTTCACAACCTGTGTTTAACTACAGTGTCACAGTCACATTGCCCGGAAGATGCTGAGTATGATAGCATCCATCAGTGAAGAAGAGAAAAAGATCTCCTAATTGATCTGATATATATAAGTTAAACAAACAAAAATAATTCATGTATGTTTCAGACTTACAATTTCCACATACACACACTGTTTCTGTGGTATGCTTCTGCAATAACATATTGGGTCATTTAAAAATGTTCATACTGTCCAATAAGTCAAAAACACTGAATAGCTGATACTTACAGAGAATTAACTTGTTGACTAGAGTCAACAAGAACTTGGTTTCAGTCAAACATTGCTACTCACCCACTATGGTACCCAGGTACCCTGTTTTGCATCCCTTTGGCCGGTAGGAAGCGAACCACAGACACCACCCCACCTGGCTGCAGGGACCAGTTGTTGGTACAGATTAAAACCCAGGGGACAGCAAGGGAGAACAGCAGCAGAAAACACTCTGGGCTTCAGTAAAGCATTTTTCAGCCTGCTCAGGGACTGAAGGGATGGATGCTGTGCAGTGCTGTTCCAAAGGGCAAACAAGCCCTGGAGGATCTGGTCAATCTTCAAGAACACCTTCTTAAAAGCACAGTTAGCCTACCCCAGCATGCAAGAAAATAGGAAAGCAAAGAGTGAATTCACAGGTTACACAGGGATGAGCAACAGTGTTCAAGCTTCAGGGCAGCTATTCATTCAATGGAAGGATGAACCTAAAAGAAGAGTACATTTATTAGTGAGTCCTCTGAGTGAGAACACATTTCCTGTTTATCAAATGTAAAAACACTGATTCAAATCAATCATTGTACATAAACTCAGCAGTGATGCAAAGTTAACAATGGAAGCAAACAAGCAGAGAACGTGTTTTTACATCCAATACTGAAAATTCATGTAGGAACTTGTGTTTGTGGAGTTTTAGGCTTTTTTTTCCCAAGCAGTTATGGCCCTTCCTCAAAGCAAAAAACAAAGAATAGAACAGTACAACTAATTCCTTTCAAATTCGGATGAATTCTATCCTTTGCAGATCTGACTCACTGAGTCAGCTAAGATGAAAATAAGATGATAAAAAAAACAGAATGAATTTTAAATTGTTAAGTCATGTGTATTCATCAATATTTCTTTTTTCAGCTTTATAAGATCAAATTATTCAGAAGGCAGACTCAAAATCCATTAGCACCACTTAAAAATATTATGTTATATAAACTTATATGTAAATGTGGTAAAAAGATCCTATTTAGAACAAGTAGTTAATAACCTAATAAAAGCAAGGAAACAAAAAGGAGAAAGTGAGCTAAAAGAAATATATCACCTTCAATTACAGTCCCAGGAGACTCTCTGGTTTTTCACTTTGACATTATGCTATCAGCAACTTCACTGTTACAAGATGATAGTTGACTGGTTATACACATAATTTGTTTTGAAGCTTAGCTTCCCATCTCTAAAAGCAATACTTTACTTTGTAATATCCTCTCTAGAATTAGTAGAAAAAAAAAAGTAATGTTTTGAGGCTTTTTTTTCATTTTTCTGTTTGCCTATTTAAGCCAAAAGTCAATTCAACTTGACAGCCTCAGTTACAGTCCAAAAATGTTAAACTTTTTAATACTGATGGTGTTCTAAACACTGTTTTATAACAGAGCAGCCTGATAAACTGTGGGCCATCCAAGCAACTCCTGCAGTACTGAAGGAGTGATAGAAAACTCTGCTAGAGGGGATGTGATACTGGACATGATGGTCATCAGCACAAGTGAGCTAATCAGTGACATCAAGACTGGAGACACCCTGGGCTGCAATGATCATGCATTGGTGCAGTTAGTTTTCAAAATGTGGACAAAGCTGAACTTGGCAAGGGATGCAAAGAATAAGAGGGGCTTCTTTAGGTACGTCAGTCAGAAAAGTATGGTCAAAGAGAGCACTCTTTGATGAACACAACTGGAAAATTGATAATGGTAAATGAAGAGAAGGCTAAGATATCAACAACTTTTTCATCTCGGTCTTCACAGGTAACCTCACTTCCCACACCTCTTGAAGGAAATCATTTCACTAATTTTTAAAAAAGGAAGGGGTGACCTGAGAACCTGTCAGCCTCACCTCTGTGTCTGGGAAGATCATGGAACGAATTCTCCTAGGAGCTATGCTGAGGCATATAGAGGACAAGGAGGTGGTTCGAGACAGTCAGCAGAGCATCACCAAGGACAAAACCTGCCTGACCAAACTAGTGGCCTCCTATGAAAGAATGACTGCAAGAGTGAACAAGAGAAGAGCCACAAATGTCATCTATCTGGACCTCTGTATGGCCTTTGTTGTGGGTGTTTGTCCCCCACAAACTACTTCTTTATAAATTGAAAAGATATGGATTTGATTAATGGGCTGTTCAGTGGATGCAGAATTGGCTGGATGGATGCAGCCAGAATGTAGTAGTCAACAGCTCAAAGAGTAGGTGAAGAGCAGTGACAAGTGGTGTCCCTCAGGGATGCATATTTGGACCAGTACTTTTTCATGTCTCCATCAATGTCATAGACAGTGGGAGCAGTGCACCCTCAGCAAGTTTGTAGATGACACCAAGCTGAGTGGTGTGACTGACATGCCTGAGGGATGGGATGTCATCCAGAGGGAGCTGGACAAGCTTGAAAATGGGCCCATGGGAATCTCATGCAGTTTAACAAGTACAAGTGCAAGCTGCTGCACCTGGATCAGGACAATTCCCAACTGGATGGGGGAATGAAGAGATTGAGAGCGGCTCTGCTGAGAAGGACTTGGAGGAGAGGTGGATGAAATGCTGGATGCGAGCTGGCAATGTGCACTTGTAGCTCAGGAAGCCATCTGCATCCTGGTCTAAATCAAAAGCCAGCAGGTTGAGAGAGGTGATTCTGCCCTTCTACTCCAGTTCAATGAGATCGCAACTAGACTACTGTGTTCATGTCTGGAGTCTTCAGCAGAGAAAAAACACCGACCTTTTAAAATAGGTCCAAAGGAGAGCTGTGAAGATGATCAGAGGAATGGAGCAGCTTTCCAATGAAGAGAGTCTGAAAGAGGTTGTTCAGCCTGGAGAACAGAAGGCTCTCAGGAGATCTTGTAATGGCTTTTCAGTACCTAAAGGGGGCTTGTAAGAAAAATGGAGACAAACATTTTCATGGCGTTTTGCAGTAGGACAAAAGGTAATTGTTTAGACTAGATGAAAGGAAGAAATTTTGTACATAAGTGTGGTGAAACACTGGAACAGGTTGCCCAGGGAGGTGGAAGATGCACCATTCCCAGACACATTTAAAGTCAGACTGGACTCATTGCTGGGTGACTGGGCTAGAAGACCTTCAAAGGTCCCTTCCAACAAAAGCAATTCTATGTTTCTATCTAACCAAGTCCATGGCACAACATGCTGAACTTAGGAATCCCAGGGTCACAGGTTTTAATGTCAGGAGTCACTCAAATTCAGAGAGCAATTCAGATATATGTAATTACTGTTGAGAAGTGTCTCACTCTTCCTCCACATAAGAATGAATTGGCAGTGGGAGAACATTTTGATCCTAGGACTACATACCAGATTCTGCTTGGATGGAGTTAATTTTCTTCATAGTAGCGTATACACAGCCTTCACAGTAATGTTCTGCAGGGAATTTGTGACAAAATCAAAAGAATTGAAAAAACTCTAGTGTTTTTACTTCTGCTGAGCAGTGTGTGCACCTGTCAAGGGCTGTTCCCTACCTGCCACCCTACATACTAAGCCTCTTCAGCAGGTAGGCTGGAAGTGCTAAAAATGCCAGGGAACACAACCAGGACAACTGACCCAAACTGACCAATACCATGTGACTTCCATTCCTCATGGCATCATGCTCAGCAGCAGAACTCAAAGAAAGGAAGATGGGAGAATGTATACGGTTACCACACTTGACTTCCCCAGTAACTGTTACATATGCTGAGGCCCTGCCAGAAACTGGCTCTGTGTCTGCCTGCCAACACAAAGCACTGAATATTTGTCTTTGCTTGTATGCACAGCTTTATTTAACATATTTAACTGTTGTTATTTCTGTCCCTGAATTTTCTTATTTTTACCCTTCCGATTCTTTCGCCTTCATTCCACTGACAGGGAGGGAAGTAGTGGCAAGTCCCAGAACTTAAAATTATATCGATATATTTTCTGGTCATCAAAACACTCAGAAGTCTTGTTGAGCTTAAAATAAAACCCACAACATTGCGTTACTTTAGAGGTATAACACTGGGAGATTTTCATTTCTCCAAAAAACCTTAAGAGTAAACAAATAGAGGAAGTGATGGCAAGTTATGAAAAAAGTTCCAAGTAAGACCTTGAGAAATATTTGTGAGATCTGCAATAGTCAATGTCTCACAGGTTTTCTCATACTTCAAACTGCCCATGCCAAAGCCTTTCAAAAGGCATGGCTATGTCACAATTGTGAATAAGAGCTATAAAATGTTAATGTTAGATGTAAATGTAAGTGTTGATAAATACTTTATATGTTGTCTGAGGCACATGTGGGATCTATTAAGTAATAGGACACTGCATATTTCCTTGCTCCCTCAGATGTGTCCATGAAACCAATGCTTTTTAAAATTAATATTTTCCTTCAATCCATCTATAAATATTGTTTTTTTTATGTTAAAAATATTCAAACCACTAAAAGTCTAAGGCTTAGGAAGTGTACTGCTGGTTTAACAAATTTCTCTAACATTTGGAAGTTGTGATTTTAATAAAATGTGACAGCAACATACTTTGATTAGATTAAGGTTGCGATACCTTTAGTATTTCTACTTTATTTTACCAACAGCTTTGCAGATCAAATGTAAAATATTAAATGAAAGGCAGAGACTTTCTTCCTTCTTTCCACTTATTGATCAAGAAGTTATGACTGAATTATAACTGGCATTTTGTTTAGAAGCTTGAGTAATTTAAATAGCTCTGTACATCCTTCCTACTCCATTCTTCTAAAGAAGTGAGCCAATATCTACTTTTCAATCCTCCCTCACTCAAAGTAGGATTAGTCAACAAAACATAAAAAAGTGACTCAGGCTATTGAAAAAAAAAGTTAAAAATCAGTGGGTTTGATAGTCTGTATTCCCTTTCACATAAACATAAGCTTCATTGTAATTTTCTATGCCCTCACACACACTCAAACCCCCACAAAAACACAAATCAACCAACCCTAACACATTTGAGGATATTGTTGTTGGATTTTGCTCCCACACAGAGAAATTCTAATCTCCTTCATTAGGAAAGAGCTATTTTACTTAATGAGAAGTTTCACTGGTGTCACGGGAGATACCAATGAAGCTTACTCAAAATATCAAAACCTGATTCTTAAATCTGGAAAGGGAAAATAAACTGTACAGAATTCCATGAGGAAGGACTCTCAAAGGGCAAATATGGAGGAATGCAGCCCACCTATCAACATCCTGCATCTAACTAACGCAGAAACCTGAAGTATGAAATTATAGGAGGCTTCAGGTGAAGGGACAGCACAAGATGTTTCTTCTCTAAGCACAAAGATGTGTCTTCAACCTTCAAGAGCATTATCAGTGAGTCCAGAACTAAAAAATGTGTTTTGTCATTCAGCGCCTAACAGACCACATTTGAATGCACACACCATAGCAGGAAGTATCAAAAATACACCGAAAAGGAACATTAAGATAATTTCACTATAAGAGTTTTGAAAAACTGATAATGCATCACATGCTGTGATACAGCTTTCTGGCTCTTGTGGGCAAATGATTGGTCTTTAAAGAATAGGTAGTTCCTTTTCAGTAATCACATCCTGCAGTTATTCTCTGCACAATATGCAAGCCAGAACTGCTAAAAAAGGTTTTCACACCTTTTGCTTCACTACCTTTCTGGATTGTATGCAGTACTATCTATGGCAACCAGCTGTGCTCACATTGGATATCCTCAGCTAAACAGGATCAGATTTTGGCACTGCTATTGTTAGCTGTAAGCATTTGTTTGTTTCATTAGTGGCAATTATGCCCACTAGGGACTGCCAAAGTCACAGTGATCCATGAGGTAGATTTAATAAATAAGCTTATATCAGTGAAAAATATTCCATCAAGAAGTGAGAAAGCCCTGTATTTTAGATTTTCTTGCTTTTCAAAATGTTACAGTTAACTTCTGAACGAGAAAAATCTGACATTTTAGACAATTGAGCCTCCAACCTACTTTCAGATTACTTGTGAATGTGGAAAAATTATTAAGGAACAATCTGCAAATTTCACCAAACAATTCCTCATTTCAAGATAAAGAAGCCTTCCTGCTTCTTGTCTACCATGACTAAGCCTTTCAGCTTACTGACTTGGAATCTGACATAAAAATACTTCTTTGTGTATCTAACAAGAATACAGTGCTAGCTGAAACATTAGGAGTTTTGGCTTCACAAAGCTCAACTATACACACATCTGGACCTAAAGTGGAAGTTAGCTTTTTAGCTAAAAATAGCTAAAAATATTTAGCTAAAATAAACAAGTACAAAAATCCCATTTTATATTATCCTGGAATAAACTTTGAGATCTGGATAGGAATAAGAACAGACAATTCAGACAAATCACTGTAAACTGCTGAAAGCATCAAGTTCTAAATTCCATCTCAAAACCTCAAAGTCTTCACTTCAGACAACAGTAGAAGTACTAGCATAGCACTCAAAGAGCAATCCTTTGGCTTCCGAAAATTCCATGTCAGGAAATGTGGGGGGAAAAATGAGAAGATAAGACTGGCTGATTTTATACTGATTGAGATCTTAAATAGTACTGAAACCTTTCACCATAAACCCACAACAGGACAGGATGCTCCCTGTGCTAAGCACAGCTGGCAAAGGGCATTTCAATTGTCAAACACCAAGTGTTTGTCAAGCATGTTATGACTTCATCCAATACTTTCTGGCCACAGACAGAAGTTTGAAAATATCTCCAGAACTGAATTTTTCTTCCTGAGACCAGCATTACAGAGCTTGGGAATCACTTGGTCTGTATGCTTTAGTATTAAATAATAATTAAAGACCTCAAAACCACAACCTGAAAATTTTGATTGTATTTTTTGAGGAAACCTTGTATTTATTACTCAAGAGCAGATATTGTAGAAGCAATGGAGGATGACACACTGATAACTACTGACAGTTCAGGCTGTCTTCTAATTAAAGAGTTTTGCTGGGACTACTATGTACCTATAACTCTCACCACAGTATAAGCCTTGAACTCAGCAATCACAATGAAAATTCTGAACCACCAAACCAAACCAGAATTAGGTGACTAATTTCCATTAACTATCTGAGCCAAAATTATTCTCTTTTTATTAAAAAACCAAGCAAACAAACAAAAAAATCCCTACAAAAACCACACTCTCCTGCAAAAGAATTAAAAATAAATAAAAAAAAAAAACCAAAAAAGAACAACCAAAACCAACCTATTCCTGACCAAACCCTATATGTCATGAACTGTAGCAACACCATTTGGAAAAATCTGGTTGTCCTGATGAGCTTCTTAATTCCTACTAAAAAGCATTGAAGATAATTAGAATCTAGTAAGGGGGAAAAAATCGAAACAATTTTTGTGAGATATATTAAAAAAATAAGTGAAAAAAAATATATATTTAAGTCATATATTCCAATACTGCATCTTAAACTGAATCATATTTTCCTTTTCATGTACAAAAATAATATAAAATGCTTTAAAAAATAACCACTTTTGTGACTCTCCATAAAAAAGAGTACAAATCTTTTTCCTACTTTATTTACACTTGTATAGTTGCAGGAATTGGAAAGCTCTAAAAAAATGCTATTTTGGGGAGAATAATCTGTTTCATAAAATATCATCTGGATGGGATATTTATTCAATCCTTTTATAAGAAGAGATTTGGCATCTGAACATTATGTATGACAGATTTCTTTCACACCATCTGTTATCTGTAGGAAATCAGAAAGCATTTCTTCAATATTTTTTGTGAAGAACTCTCAGTGCAGTTCAGAGCACTTAAAAAAAAATATTTGCTATTTTTAGAGGAGAAATACTGGCAGTGGCCATTCAGTTCCAGGGCTTAAATGCTTTGTTCTTAGGGGATCCTGCTCGACAGTAGGCTAGTTCACAATGAGTTAGAAATTTTTAAGGCTACATAATAGGGGAAAAAAAACCCCTTGTTTTTTTCTTTCTAATGTACTCCCTAACTCAATTATCATTCATACAATCTTCATTCACAGAGAAAGTAAACTAGGCTCTAATGAACCATTGCATTAACTCCAGTTGCCCACATTGAACCATTTCTTCAGCTGTTGACTTTGATAGCATGAACATTCACTGATACGAAAATGTAACTTTATTTCACAGTGTGTGTTCCTTTCCTTGACTGCAGATCACTTTTGAATAAATATGAGCCTATAAATAAAACTATAAAACAGAAAAATTGGTTAAAAATGACCATCACACACACACACACACACACACACACACACACACACACACACACACACACAAAACCTTACAAAACAAAACACAAAGGCAAAACCAGACCAAACAAACAAAAAAAAAAAAAAAAAACAAAACCAAAACCACAAAAAAAAAAAACCCAACCAAATAAACAAAACTAAACTAAAACCATAGAAAATAAAATCAAAACCAAGAACTCTAAAACATTGTTTTTATATTGAGGATTTTTTTAGATTTTTGAGATGTGTCTATTTTCTCAGTATAATGCTTCAGAAAATTCAACATGTTTCTTTCAATAACACAAAGTTAGAAACACAAGTTTTAAGTGCAGAAATGTTTCTGAAACAGATTTACTATTCTACTTCCATCTTTGCCATGGCACAAAACAACTACACATCCAGAAGTGCTTTAGCATTTGAAAGTAGTCATAGAATCACAGAATATGCTGAGGTGGAAGGGACCCACAGGGATTATGAAATCCATCTCCTGACCCTGTACAGCACAACCCCAAGACTCACACTGTGCCTTGGAGCACAATTTTTGTGCTCTCAATGTCTGAGAGCATGTCCAAACACCAAACACTTGAGCTCTGGTAGACTTCATGCTGTGACCAAGCTGGGGAGGAGCTAAAACATTAGATTCATGTTGTTCTTACATTAGTCAGGATGAGATCAAATTATTTCCTGGAGCAAAAACTGTAACTAGGAGGGAAATAAAAAGTTTAAAAGTACTGACCTCACATATGATCCATTTGACCAAATTCGTTTGGTAAAAAACAGTTTCACACTGATAAATTACCTTTTCTAAATTAAAAATAATAAATGAAAATTTCTTGGAATTTGGGAAACAAGAATGGATTAGAAGAACAAAAGAGGATCAATGCAAGTTTCTTATCTTTTTTTTTTTTGTGAACATTATTAGCCTGACTATGTTTTTCCTCTATCAGTCAGGGTAGATGCTACTAGTTGATATTCTCTATGTGCTACTAGTTGATATTCTCTATGTTTATATATATGTAGCTGTTCTTAGAAACCAAATTTATCCAGTAGTTAGCCTCAGACCCTCTGCTCTCCCTACTTATTAGTATCTGGCTGTAGAAGTCCTTGGGTTTTGCAGACACACTCTTCTTGTTGGTCCTCAGACCACCTCTTGTTCTGTACACATCCCTCACTCCACAGAGATGTCTCAGACCTGTGGCTTTTTCAGATGATGACTGCCAGGCAGTCTGCCCCAGAAGGTGAAAGCACCTCCAAATATCTGACATTCAAACTCCTGGTGTCTCCTCTGTCTGGTGCCCAAACCTACTCTCTGCTGTAACATACTGCCAGACCTCTTGTCCCATGCAGCAGCAAATTTGGCTTGAAATTGTCTGGTGAAGTGCACAGTGCAACACTGAAATTCTCTAGGGAAACATTCACACTCTTTACAGTTACAGGCATTTAGACCTCAACACACAAACACACAGGACCCTGCTGAGGAAAACAGAAATAGCATTTAACATGCAGAAATGAGAGATTCTGGCGATCAGATCTAGTGCTTAACCAACTCCATTGACCAGAAATCTATTTACACTAAAGTCCTTTTTCCCTCCCTGTTTCACCCTGCCTCCTTGTCTCCCCATTTGCATGTGCTTGTTCCCCCAGTTCACCCCTATTTCTCCCTTTCTCCACCTTTGGTCCTTCTCTAAATATCTTATTGCATCTTTGTCAGTGACACTACCCTGTTAAAATGTTCTACAGAATTTATTACACAAACCCAAAATGACCCTCCTTCTGCATTCCATCAGGAGTCCCATATTCCTTTAGGCAATTAAATATCCTTCAATCTTCAAGGCACTTGCACTCATTAAGATACAGCATCCCTCCACTTACTGTTTATTTGCATTTTTGGTGATTAGCCTGTAATTATATTACCTATTAATTATTAGCTTTTATCCTCCTAGAAATCAAGTTGATTAAACTGTGCTCATTTTCCTGAGACTGACAGCAACTTATTTGATTTAGATTATTTGGTTTAGATTTCCTTCACTTTCCTTCTTCACATTTATGTCCCATTGATTCTTAATGCCAACTGTCCCATTTGAGTCATAATTAGAAAGTATTCAATATTAAATATCTTGTAAATCTAAGTGGTTTTTAATCTGCAAGTCAAAGTCCCAAGGCTGTTTTTATACCTCCTGGTCCACCTAAGTGAGACTTTGACGGTCTAATGCCAGCTGGATTGATCCCTTGACCTTGACAAAAATCAATGAGAAACTTAGCAAGAACTCCCCCAAACAAGCCTTACTTCCTTGATTCTTGAGTTCTTTAGAAGCCCTCAAATGAAACTAATTCCATAACAATTCAGAAATCTTTCAACAGCACTATGTTGAATTTCAATTTATAGTTTAAAATAAAACAAGTTTACTTTTTGAAAGCAATGCAAATACTATTAACAAATTTTGTGGTACTTTTATAAAATAGATATATGAATGCTAGCTTAAGAATTGAATTAAATACACGGCTTTTTCATGAAAAGCAATCTACAGATTCTTTTTGCATTTTTATGAGTCCTGCAACTTAAAAAGCATCTGGATGCTATAGGCTGGCAACAGATTCTTTCAGATATAATAGAAAGTCTTATGAAGACTTAAAAACCAGAAATTACAAACACAACAGGCTGTTTCAGGATCCAAAGATGTCTGTAACCAAGATTGTTTTGGGCATCTAACTTCCTCCCCTCCTGCCCTCTAAAAAGTCAACATTTCTTCCAGGTATTTTCCATTAACAATAATATTTTATCCCTACGGGGATCCTGCCCCATAAATACTATCAGTTTTTGTCTATCTGTTGCCTTAGAAATACATAATCCTTTTCATAGGAAATTTCATATCTTGCAGCAGTATGTCTGTTTTCATTGCCCAGCTCTCTATTTTAATGCACACGCTTCAATTACTTCTCTGGTCTTGATGAGCTTGCAAATTAAACCACGGGCTGTCCTTTTATTATCTATACATGAAACTGAAGTTATAATACAACTAGGCTTCATTTTGACAAAATATATTTGACTCCTTTATATTGTGAGTACGAGGAAACTTTTTTATTCTTTCTGCATCCAGGCTTTCATACTCATGTAGTCCTGCAGCTGCACCTGCTCATGTTCCTAAGATGATCGCTTCTTATTAGCAATTTTCATTTCTAACTCATTGCCTCTGTGATTCTTTAAACCTTAGGCTATTTAAAAACAGACAAAATCCAAAACATATACTCACACCCAAATGCTGAAACATGAGAATTCATGCCCTCTTCCTCCTCTGCATAAAGATAAAGGAGGGGCAGATCAAGAATGTGAAAACTTCAATGCAGTTTTGGGACCATTTTTATCTTCTCTTTCTCCTTCAGAAGTAAGAAAGAATATATATATTTTTTACTTTAATATAGAGGAAGGCTAGCTGCCCATTAGAGAAATATTTTGTATTTTATTTGATGGTATATTTATATATTGATATTTATATGTGTTCCAGGATAATTCATCATTCAAATATAAGCATGACTACGAGTACCCCAAGATATGTTTGCATGAAGTAGAAATTGAAAATTCTTAGGGTGTCTTTTGTCTGTTTAGAGCGTTAAAGGAAATCATATGTTTGCATCAGATAATTTTTCTGAAATTACAAATGTAATATATGAAGAAACAGGTATTTTTTAACATTCAAGCAGAAAAGTTTTGCTTTCATTCCTAGGAAATGCAAAGACTTTCCAGTAGACCTAACTGAACCTTTTCCTTTATAAGTTGTGACTGGCATAGTTAAATCTAAAGTGGGATCTAATCTTCTTTGTTTCCCTGTGGGTTGTTCCAACCAGCTATCATGTCACCAGCTCTAGCATGTCTAGACAATATAACCGTTCTTTAAGCCACATCACCTCCCTGGAATAACCATTGTTTTCAAGAGAAAAATACAAGTTTCAATACAAGTTTCTAATATCATGATTGTAATGCTTTCATGTTTTCCAGAAAATGGGCAAGCTACTTACATTTCCTGGAAAACAGGACCATTCTTTCCCCTTTTTTTCGCCCTCCTGTTGTCATTCATGGTTCCTGGATCCCAACTCTCTATCGAGAGAAGCCTCTATTTCAAAAATTGAAGCAAATTATTCAAAAATTACATAGCTATCCTGCCCATTTTAATATCTGATTTTCACAAAGTTTGTAACTCAAGATCATGGTTGGATCTCAAGCCATTTTCAACTCACCATTTAAAGCTTAAGATCAAAGTGAGATCTTGTAGGAAGGACTGAATTGTCAAATCTGTTAGTATATTTAACCCAGTGATAAAATCTTAGCACTCAATAAGCACATTTATTAGATAAGCAAACAGAATTCCTATGGCTTGACTACTCTTCCCCTACAATGGGAAAGCTGTATAAGATAAGACTTAAGTATTTGTTCTGGATTGCAAGGCAGGATGTATTCTATTACCATCTGTATGGCAGTTGTCTAGGTGTTAAGTGGGCAATTTCCCCTTATCTCTCTCCCTGCGAGATCACAATCACTCCTCCCTCAGCAGGGGGCATCCCGTGATAAGAGGCTATTGAATGTCACTGCATGGCTGATAAGAACTGTAACATCCCATTGTGAGATGCTCCGCCCAGAGGGAGGAGCCGAGCATTGCTATCCAGATATAATCAGGAGATTCTGACACACCAGCACAGCTTCTCCACTGGATTCACCAGAGGAACAGCAGCTGCTTCTTCTTCCACGGATCTGCGGAGGAAGAATCACCCTTTTTCTACAGGACCCCCTGCTCCAACAGAACCACACCTGACACCTCAGGAGGACTGCAGCCACTTTTCCAACTGGACTGCTGCCAGCACCCTGACCAACAGGGTGTCAGGTTGAGTTCTGACTCTGTCATTTTAGTGTACTGCATTGTTTTTATTTTATCATTTTATGGTTTTTCCCCCCTTCCCTATTAAAGAACTGTTATTTCCTGCTCCCGTATTTTTTTTTTTGCCTGAGAGCCCCTTAATTTAAAATTCATAGCAATTTGGAGGGGTGGGGAGGGTTTGCATTCTCCATTTCAGGGGAAGCTCCTGCCTTCTTTAGCAGGCACCTGTCTTATCCAAACCAAGACAGATTTTTGGCGCCCAACGTGGGGCTCGAGGGCAAATAAACAAAAAGGGAATAACAGTTCTTGAGTAATCTAATTTTTGTGTGGCTATACAAACCTCATCAAGTGACACCATGTGGTCCAGTTTACCCTGGTTTGGGTGGCACGTGATCATGGCTGTATTTCTCCCATTTGTAGGCCCTTATCTTAACATGGGTCCTATAACCAAGGCTACTGTGGCTATTATCCGGTTTGTTTTATGGGTGAATAAGGTGAGGAATTCATGGATTTTTAACTTCCTCTGGAAGGCAGGCACATGGATTCACAGCTATCACACCTTAACTATGTGTTTTTGGGGTTACTTTAATAATGGCACCTGCTGTAAGGAAATTACACCAGGGGAAATTTTCTCCCAACCCTTTAATCACCTCTTTGGGTCCACCCCACCAGTTTTTGAAGGGTTCAGATCCAATCTAAACATTAATGATATCATACAGTGGCTGGTGTTGCTGATAGGCCTGTTCTATTTAGCATTTAGAGAGAGAGAGAGACTAACCTGGATAACTACCCTGACACCTGCATCAGAACCTAACACGCCACCAGAGTCCAGGGATGCTGTTGCCCCAGAGCCTACTCCTACCCCACAGCCCGTGCCAGATGTGAACTACCCAGATTGGGTGGGGGGTCTGGTGAAGGAGATGCGTGAGATAGGCCAGATCCTGAAGGAGTACACTTCCCCAGCTGGTGCAGAGCCCTCCCCCTGCTTTGAAGAGAGAGAATCTAATAGTGCAGCAGCAGAACCCACAGATGTTACAACTGTCCAGGTTCCAGCTGAACTGCAGAGGCAGTCACAGCCAGCAGCAGTTGCCCCTGTAGAAACAAGGAGATCTAAAACAAAAGCAGAGCACCCAGATAGGGGAGGGCCCTCACAACCCACAGGGGAGCCAGAGGTTGCAATCATCACCGAGTCCCTGACTTACGAAAGTCTCCGTAATCTACACAAAGACATTGTACGACGGGGACGTGAGGCTTATACAACCTGGCTACTTCGGGTCTGGGACCTTATGGGTACAGGTGTGCAACTGGATGGTGGTGAGGCAAGGAATCTGGGACCCTTAACTCAGGACTCCGGTATCAATCAGATTTTTGTAAGGGAGCCAGGGTCCCTTTCCCTCTGGGAGCGGCTTTTAACAAGTGTCAGAGAGAGATTTGTCCACAGGGAAAGAATGCAGGAGCAGCACCACAGAATGCGCTGGAAGACTCTTGAGGAAGGGATCCAACAGCTGAGGGAAGTGGCAGTATTGGAGGTACTCTTTGGGAGAGATGGACAGCATGATAATGACCCCGACCAGGTCAGGTGCACAGGGCAGATGCTGTGGAGTCTGGCAAATCTGGGGCCATCTCAATACACCACTTTCATTGCAACGATCAATGCTGATACCAACCGAGAGACAGTGGGTTCTGTGGCAAACAAACTTAGAAATTATGAAAGTATGATCAATGGCCCCATGCAAGCTCATGTCTCTGCCGTGGTCCAAGAACTCAGAGAGGAGATGAGGGAGATGAGGGAGGCGGTGAGAAGGAACAATTCCCATATTGCACCAGTGCGAGTCACAGGCCCCAGAGTTAGAGCCCAACATTTTCCACCTAGAGAGAGAGGGTACACCCCACGGGCTGACTTGTGGTTCTTTCTGAGGGACCATGGGGAAGACATGGGAAAGTGGGATGGAAAACCCACTTCAGTCCTGGCAGCAAGGGTGCGTCAACTCAAGGAGGGAAACACTAACCGAGAGAACTCCAGTAAAGTGAAGGTAGCCTCAACCTCCCATGACCGAGCTGCTGAGTATGATCCGTCAGATCCCCTTGAGGGTACCTCTACCATGTATGCCCAGGGAAGAAATAATAACCAGGGTTAGGGGGGCCCTGCCTCTAGCCAGGGAGAGGCACGGGAAAATCGGATTTTCTGGACGGTGTGGATCCGATGGCCTGGCACATCAGAACCACAAAGGTACGATGCTTTAGTGGATACTGGTGCACAGTGTACCCTGATACCATCGGGACATGTGGGGGCCGAACCTGTTTCCATTGCCGGGGTGACGGGGGGATCACAGCAATTGACCCTTTTGGAAGCTGAGATGAGCCTGACTGGGAAAGACTGGAAGAAACATCCTATTGTGACTGGCCCAGAGGCCCCATGTATTCTAGGCATAGACTTCCTCCGGAATGGCTATTACAAAGACCCAAAAGGACTCAGATGGGCTTTTGGCATAGCTGCTGTAGAGGCAGAGAACATTAAGCAGTTGAACACCTTGCCTGGACTGTCAGAAAACCCATCCGCAGTAGGACTCTTGAATGTGGAAGAGCAACGAGTGCCAATCGCCACCTCGACGGTGCACCGCCGGCAGTATCGGACGAATCGAGACGCCGTGATCCCCATCCACAAAATGATCCGTGAGCTGGAGAGCCAAGGGGTGGTCAGCAAGACTCACTCACCCTTTAACAGTCCCATCTGGCCTGTGCGCAAGTCTGACAAAGAATGGAGATTGACTGTGGACTATCGTGGCTTGAATGAAGTGACTCCACCACTGAGCGCTGCTGTGCCAGACATGCTGGAACTCCAGTACGAGCTGGAGTCCAAGGCAGCAAAGTGGTATGCCACCATTGACATTGCTAACGCGTTTTTCTCCATTCCTCTGGCAGCAGAGTGCAGGCCTCAGTTTGCTTTCACCTGGAGGGGCGTGCAGTACACCTGGAACCGACTGCCCCAGGGGTGGAAGCACAGCCCCACCATCTGCCATGGACTGATCCAGACTGCACTGGAAAAGGGTGAGGCCCCAGAACATCTGCAATACATCGATGACATCATTGTGTGGGGGAACACGGCAGTGGAAGTATTTGAGAAAGGAAAGAAAATCATCCAGATTCTGCTAGAAGCCGGTTGCGCCATCAAGAAGAACAAAGTCAAGGGACCTGCTCGAGAGATCCAGTTCCTGGGAGTAAAGTGGCAAGATGGACGGCGTCAGATTCCCATTGAGGTCATCAACAAGATCACAGCAATGTCTCCACCAACTAGCAAGAAGGAAACACAAGCTTTCCTGGGTGCCATAGGCTTTTGGAGGATGCACATTCCCGAGTACAGTCAGATCGTGAGCCCTCTTTACCTGGTCACCCGCAAGAAGAACGAGTTCCACTGGGGCCCTGAGCAGCAACAAGCTTTTGCCCAGATTAAGCAAGAAATTGCTCATGCTGTTGCCCTTGGCCCAGTCAGGATGGGACCAGAGGTAAAGAACGTACTCTACTCTGCAGCCGGGAACCATGGTTTGTCCTGGAGCCTTTGGCAGAAGGTGCCTGGGGAGACTCGAGGCCGACCACTGGGATTCTGGAGTCGAAGCTTCAGAGGGTCCGAAGCCAATTACACTCCCACAGAAAAGGAAATCTTGGCTGCCTACGAAGGAGTTCAAGCTGCCTCAGAGGTGATTGGCACGGAAGCACAACTCCTCCTGGCACCCCGACTACCGGTGCTGGGGTGGATGTTCAAAGGAAAGGCTCCCACCACCCACCATGCCACTGATGCTACATGGAGTAAATGGATTGCCCTCATCACACAGCGCACCCGTATTGGAAACCTGAATCGCCCTGGGATTTTAGAGATAATTACAAACTGGCCGGAAGGTGAAGATTTTGGTCTTTCTGATGAAGAGGAACAAGAGCAAGTAACACGTGCCGAAGAAGCTCCACCATACAACCAACTCCCAGCAGAGGAAACACGCTACGCTCTTTTCACTGACGGTTCCTGTCGCATCGTAGGGTTGAACCGGAAGTGGAAAGCAGCCGTATGGAGTCCCACACGACAGGTTGCTCAGGCTATCGAAGGAGAAGGTGGATCAAGTCAACTTGCTGAACTCAAAGCTGTTCAGCTAGCCCTGGACATTGCTGAGAGAGAGAAATGGCCAAGGCTCTATCTTTATACTGATTCGTGGATGGTAGCCAATGCTCTGTGGGGCTGGCTGGAAAGGTGGAAAAAGGCCAACTGGCAGCGTAAGGGAAAACCAATCTGGGCTGCTGAGGAATGGAAAGAAATTGCCGCTCGGTTGGAGAACCTACCTGTGAAAGTCCGCCACGTAGATGCCCACATCCCCAAGAGCCGGGCTAATGAGGAACATCGAAACAACGAACAGGTAGATCAGGCAGCAAAAATAGAGGTGTCGAAGATAGACTTAGATTGGCAACATAAGGGGGAGTTGTTCCTAGCTCGATGGGCCCACGATGCCTCAGGTCATCAAGGTAGAGATGCCACCTATAGGTGGGCACGAGACCGAGGAGTAGATTTAACCAAAGACAGTATTTCTCAGGTTATCCATGACTGTGAAACGTGTGCTGCCATCAAGCACGCCAAGAGAGTGAAGCCCCTGTGGTATGGTGGGCGGTGGTCCAAGTACAAGTATGGGGAGGCCTGGCAGATCGACTACATCACACTGCCCCAGACACGCCAAGGCAAGCGCTACGTGCTGACCATGGTGGAAGCCACCACGGGATGGTTGGAGACCCACCCTGTGCCTCACGCCACTGCCCGGAACACCATCCTGGGCCTGGAAAAGCAAGTGCTGTGGAGACATGGAACCCCTGAGAGAATTGAGTCGGACAATGGGACCCATTTCAAGAACGGCCTTATCAACACCTGGGCCAGGGAACATGGTATTGAATGGATATACCATATCCCCTACCATGCACCAGCTGCCGGGAAAGTTGAACGGTGCAATGGACTACTCAAGACTACCCTGAAGGCACTTGGTGGGGGGACTTTTAGAAATTGGGAGATGAACTTAGCAAAGGCCACCTGGATGGTCAACACCAGAGGGTCTATCAATCGAGCTGGTCCTGCCCAGTCTGAACCCCTGCACACTGTAGATGGAGATAAAGTCCCTGTTGTACACATGAAAGGTATTTTAGGAAAGACTGTTTGGATTACTCCCACCTCAGGCAAAGACAAACCCATCCGTGGAATTGTTTTTGCTCAAGGACCTGGTTACACTTGGTGGGTAATGCAGAAAGATGGAGAAAGCCGTTGTGTACCACAGGGAAACCTAGTCTTAAGTGAGAACTGTGTGTAAGGATTCATTGTGATGCAGATGGAAATAGAATAAGGGGTGGATTATGTTCTGGATTGCAAGGCAGGATGTATTCTATTACCATCTGTATGGCAGTTGTCTAGGTGTTAAGTGGGCAATTTCCCCTTATCTCTCTCCCTGCGAGATCACAATCACTCCTCCCTCAGCAGGGGGCATCCCGTGATAAGAGGCTATTGAATGTCACTGCATGGCTGATAAGAACTGTAACATCCCATTGTGAGATGCTCCGCCCAGAGGGAGGAGCCGAGCATTGCTATCCAGATATAATCAGGAGATTCTGACACACCAGCACAGCTTCTCCACTGGATTCACCAGAGGAACAGCAGCTGCTTCTTCTTCCACGGATCTGCGGAGGAAGAATCACCCTTTTTCTACAGGACCCCCTGCTCCAACAGAACCACACCTGACACCTCAGGAGGACTGCAGCCACTTTTCCAACTGGACTGCTGCCAGCACCCTGACCAACAGGGTGTCAGGTTGAGTTCTGACTCTGTCATTTTAGTGTACTGCATTGTTTTTATTTTATCATTTTATGGTTTTTCCCCCCTTCCCTATTAAAGAACTGTTATTTCCTGCTCCCGTATTTTTTTTTTTGCCTGAGAGCCCCTTAATTTAAAATTCATAGCAATTTGGAGGGGTGGGGAGGGTTTGCATTCTCCATTTCAGGGGAAGCTCCTGCCTTCTTTAGCAGGCACCTGTCTTATCCAAACCAAGACAGTATTTTATTCCTGTTGCTTTCAATAAGTGTCAGAGTAACTGGTCAAATTGCTAACTCTGAATGACAAGCCATGGGCTAACAGATACTGTAATGAAAAGGTTCAAAATCAATACAGCATTTACCATAAGAAAACTTGCAAAAAACTCCTTGGAATAACAGAAAAAGAAGGGAAAGTATCATTTTGCAGAAGAAAAGTTAAAAAACCTATTTGTTAAATCTACCTCATATAAGCTATACTCTCTAACATATTCCTATTCCTTTTCCTTTTCCTTTTCCTATTCCTATTCCTATTCCTATTCCTATTCTTTATAACAGATTAAGTGCCTTTCACACCTGAAGAATAAATTGACTCATATCCAAATAATTTTTATTTGTAAAATTATGGTCACATCATCTTAGATGTATTTTATTAAAACTTTGGAGACTGTAAATTACTTAAAAAAATAATTAAACCTCTTAAATGATATATCAAAATTTCCTCATTAAAGATAACCAAGATATTATTATGACTTCTGTGAACATTCCAATGAAATAAAATGAGCTATAAAAGCATTTTTTTCTACTAAAACCACATTTTTTCCTGAAAACCTGAAAATTACTTCCAGCTATGCATATAACACAGAAGCCTACTTCCTTCTAACCTTCATTAAAATGATTCCTTAAAAACAAAAGTAAAAAAATAGTCTTGGTATAGAAATGACATACAGCATCTTAAGACTATTTTGTGAAATATATAGTCCCATAGCTATGCTGTATAATGGACTTTTGAAAATGAGCTCTACACACTACCTAGCCCATAAAAACAATACAGTTCTTAATTATTTGTTAGTTTGATACTGATTCTTCAAAGACCAGGTATTATCTGCACACTTATGGGTATCAGCTATTTTAGATATCACTTTTGTGACTGGCTACAAGATGATCTGCAGCTTCTAAGGCAGAGCTTGTGGCCTATAACTGTGCTTTAAAATTGAGAATGAACCTTGTCATATTTCTAGGAAAAGTTAAGTCTACTAGAAGGAAAAAAAATACGGGCATAGTAAGTAACTTGCTGGCCTGAAGTCCTTAATCATCTTGAATTTAAAAGAAAGCATAAACACTCTACGATTGTCATGGTTTAACCCCAGATGTCAACTAAGACCCACAGAGCCTCTCACTCACTACTCCACAGTGGGATGGGGAGAGCACAGGAAGAGCAAAAGTGAGATTTGTAGATTGAGACAAAAGTTAAATAGAAAAAGCCAAATCTGCAAGCACAAGTAAACCAAAACTATGAATTCATTTCCCACTTCCCAAAGGGCAGACAGGTGTTCAGCCATACCCAGGAAAGCAGGGCTGCATCACACATCACGGTAACTTGGGAAGACAAACATCACAAACTCTGCATGTGTCCCCCCCACTTTCCTTTTCCCCCAGCTGTATATGCTGAACATAGTGCCATATAGAATGGAATATCCTTCTGGTTAGTCAGGGTTTTCTGTCCTGTGTCCGCTCCTGAATTGCCATGTACTCCCAGCCTCCTCACTGGTGGGGCAGTGTGAGGAGCAGAAAAGGCCTTAACTCTGTGTGAGCATTGCCCAACAGTAGCAAAAACATCCTTGTGCTATCAGCAGTGTTCAGCACAAATCCAAAACATGGCTCCATACCAGCTACTACAAAGAAAATAATCCCTGTAAAAACCTGCACAAGTCTATAAGAAAACTCTGAAGAATCCCAGGAATTTTGTTCTTTCTACATAAAGAATCAATATTCTGAGCACTAGACTCATCCTTCATCTCCTCCAGCTACCAGGACTCATAATGACAGTTCCTTTCTCTAAGTCAGTCCTTGCACTCACTTCCCATTTGTAAGTCTGTGGATTTCAAGTGCCTGTCTATTGATAATTCTTCCTCACAATATTTGTAAGTGAACAATGAAGAAGCCTGTATGGTTCTTGCAGCATGATTGAAGAAATGGTCTTGTTCATCTAGAGGGGATCTGGTTCAGCTCACAGGCATAGCTTAGCATAAGAACAGGAAAAAGTGTTCCTACAACAGCATTTTTACATTCATATAAAGCTGGTAGGAGGAATGTTGTGCAGCTGGAATATGAATCAGTGTTGGAGATGATCAGAATAGTTCTGTATAGCTGGATAGATGGACATTTGTTTGATTAAAAATATTGAGACAAATCCCGTTCCTAACACAGGAGTAAAATTTCAGAACATAGTGGAGCTGTTCTTCATTTCCTCTTACAGGAAAAAAAAAAACAACCAGTGAATAATAAATGCAGTTCTTGAAATACTTGCTTCGAGATCTTATTTTCTGATTTGTAATCACTTTACAGAAGCAGTCCCTTTCCAAGTCAGCTCAGTAAAGCCTGAGCAAGATTCAATTACTGCAAAATGAGCATCATAGAGTCATAGAGGAATGTTAAGGGGTTGGCATAGACCTCAAAGAGCCCTCCCTGTCTGTTCTGTGAGCACACATGGCTGGTTCATGATCAAGCAGCCCCCTCAACTCTTTCTCTGCAGGGTGGCTCCCATTTCTCTGCCCAGACTGTGGGTGTGCCTGGGAATGTCCCAGGTGTAGGATTTTGAGTTTCACTTTACTGAACTTCACAAGGTTTCATGAGCCTGTCCTGGTCCCTCTGGATGGTGTTCCTTCCTTCCAGCATGTTGACTGCCCAACAGAATTTGGTGTTGTCAGTGAACTTGCTGAGGGTGCCCTTGATCCCACTGTCTGTGTCACTGACGAGAGGCTAAACAGTATCGGCTCCATTACTGACCTCCAGGGACATCATTTTTACTGGATGCAGGGTTTGAATATTCTAGTCCTTCCCATTAAAAGTTTCATTTTAAAGACTTTCTACTCGCTTTCATTTTATCACCTCTTCAGCTATCCTCTTAGGATCAGAGCTAAAATTCCTGAAGCTGATTCTTAAGTATAGGAAACCAAGTCTTTACTTCAGCTGCTAAAGAACCAGACATTTTTCTAATGCAGAGAATCCAAAGCTCCACAGGCAGAAAAGTTCAGCCCAGTTATTCTGCTACCTAATCTGAATAGATTGAAGGCCCTCTTATTTAAAGGGAAATATTCAAATATAGATGCTTGAGCAGCATAAGGTCAAAAATTCCAGTTCTTTTATCTCTCTAAGCATCCACCAACATCAAGAAGAAGTCTGGGTCAATATGAATCACAAAAACTGGACCTTCATATTCAATAGGCCTGAAATTTCCTTTTAATCCAATCTTTTAGGGCAAGCTGCACATTTACTGAAGTGCCAGAAAATAAGCTATGTGTTTCATACTGCAATGTTATACAAATTATACAAGTTATACAGTTATGCAAGCTGCAATAAAGTGAAAGGTTCCAGAAAAGAATAGCCATTACATTTTACGAGTCTTGAACTGAAGCAACAGTCTCTGAAATATCAAAGATATCATCTTGACTGCACTACTGGCATATAAACAGTGTACCTGAAGAAGTAATTCAACTCTCCTTAGAAGTTATTTTCATATAGTAGTTCTCAGAGAATTCTCCAATCATGTGAAGGAGTCCATTTGGTTCCTTAAGGGGAACAGTGGGAAAGAATAGTCTCTGAGGGAGAGTTGCAAGAAGAAATTAGATTTTTTCAATAGGCTTATTTTCAATAAAATGAATTAAATAAGTGGTTTCTCTTCAATGGGATGTGTACATATTTAAAAAAAAAAGCTGTTAGTCAGAATACAGAACAAAATGCAACCTTGTACTCCAACCTGCCTTCCAAACAAATTTACTGTTTGAAGGAAGCTTAGCCCAGGAAGTGGATCCTCAGCCTTGCAGAGACTGCTGGAACTCATCTGGCTCTTGAGTTACTGCTCCTTGTTACCCATTGTTGCAACCACATAAGAATGAAAAACACAGCTCAGGGACAATGAGATCAAGGTTGATGATGTGTCTCTGAAGACTCAGGTGAGGAGGACAGGGAACTGTGGGAGATTCCCAACCAAATCAAGGAGAAAAGCTACAGGAGGAACAGATATATCCTGTCAGTGAATCCATTGCTCTCAAGCTGCCAAAGCATTTTGGCTCCTACAAAACCATAATGATCTTCAAAGAGCAGAATTCTGTCAAGGAACCTGTGATACCTGAAAAAAATGGGACAACAAATCAGAAAAGCAAGAGGGGATAGTTTTTATAAATGGAGATATGAGACAGATGGATACATGATTTTCAGGAAAAAGTGAAGAAAAAATATTTCATTCTACATAAAGGAACAAAAAGAATACATGGAGCTCTCCTGCAGAATCATAATCTGAAATAGGATCTATAAAAGGTAAAAGTGATCTATTAGGGAATGACTGGGGCAGCTACCAAAAGGCAGAAAAAATAGACTAAGCATTATTCACTATATACAAAGCATCATCCAGACAGCTGGAAGAAGCTCCAGTCACAAATCCACATTCTCATAGAAGAATTTCGCCACTTTGATATCTACTGAAAAACCAACACTCTTAAACATACCTAATCCAGAAAGTTTTTAAAGTGTGTTGAGTTATTTTTTCCCCAAAACTTAGGGGATAGACCAGCCAGGAAGGTGTTCTACTACATAGCAAGAACTGATTAGGGATATGAGAGAGTCACTGACTATCTATGCTGCTGTGACCTGTAGACTGAAGAATTAAAGATCTTGAGGTAAGACAGGTAAGCAAGCAGCAGGAGAATAGACAGGGAAGCAAGCAGCAGGAGAATGTTCAGACTTCAGAACTGTTTTCAGTCTATTCAGTGAACTGCTGGCGGGATTTCATAAGTTGCACAGAAGATCGAGGAGCTCACAAAGTCTGACTGATCTCAAGGGGTAGCTTCCTTAAAGCAAAAAGATTATCAAAAAAGTGAGCCAAGTTTTGAATCAAATGATCTAAGTGCAAAAATATGAGCAGTCATACCACAAACTCTCCAGACAGGTTAAAGAATCCCAACTAAGCTCAAATGCAAGGAGAGAGGCTCAAAGAAGTGCAGGTAGCCATACATTTATTACAAAAAAGGACTCAAGGAGCATTTGAAAGGCCAATTCTTCTCTGGAGTGAAAATTGGAAGGATAAGTGAGGGCCAATGGGAAGGTACTGGTGTACACTGAAGCAAAAAGAAAGCCAAGAAACGCCCTGGCTGAGTCGTCAGTGTGTTGGGTATTCTAGTAATGAAGCAAAACCTGCTGTATTTGGCCTCTCTTCTTCCTGCAGGGTTTCATGGGCAAGTTGGTGTCCTAAGTCCATACGCTCGGCAGCAGAGCTTGGAGAAGAAGAGTGTGATTAGAAAAAAGTTTAGTTAAGGGCTGCATGAATAAGATGAACATGTTCAGGTCCAGAATTTTTAACCAAATATTCAGCATTGCAGAATAACCTGACTAAAGTCATCACAAAGATGTTTCACCAACTTGGAAAGACAGCAGTGAACAGAAGTTCTCAGAATTGGAGAAATCAACTAGAAAAATATCAATTTTATGTCCCAAAGAGAGCCTAGAGAAGGATGTGGGAAACTGGTCAGCCTCTCCTCCATTCCCAAGATCACAGGCGCCCTCAAAACAATTTCTAGGCATCTGAAAGGCACAGAATCAGCCTGAACAGATTTACCAAGCGCAAAGCCTGCACCTGACTAATTTTATTCTTTTATGTGACACGAACTGAATTCAGCAATACAACCACAAAGTAACTAAAACCAGATAATTAATATTTCAATGTAAGTAGAATCAAAATAAACACTTAGATAATTGGGCTAATTTCCAAATTATCCTTGACAAAAAATTTCCTAATTTCCTTATTTTAGACTCAGATACCAGCTTCTTGCTGAAATCCCCCAATACTGTTTTAGTTTGCCATAATCTATATCAGCTTTTACAGTAGAGTCAGGACAGGTGTCTCACAATAACCAAAATATTAGTGTTTACATGGAAGCCATTCATACACTGGAGCTTGTCTCAAACACCTTTTCTCCCTCAATAAAAAATACTAGGTCAACAATAGCTAGGGCTAGAAAACCTACTTAGCATTAGGATGTAATTTCTATTTGCTCAGTACTTTCAGACATATGATCTACAGCTTTGCTCATTTGCAAGGACTAGTCAATGTGTAAACACTTTCTCAAACCTGGCTCAGTTTCTAGCATAGTGCAAGTATTGAATTACAGGTATTACTAAGGCTCTACAGTCAGTGTGTTTCAGTTTGCATAACATTCTAGAGGAAAAGTAACCCAGTCTTCTCACCCAAATAATTTTCATCACTTGAAATTTTCAGGCTTTTCTTCCTGCTTCAGCTGCTGTCACTTTCACTTCAATTATCCAGTCTCCTTGCTTTAAGTTTGATTTTTATCCAGTCTCCTTGCCTTAAGTTTCATTTTTATCACCAGACTTAAACCCAAACAAGTTATTCTCAACCCAAAACAATGAACTTCATTCTAGACAAACTTTTCCTTACTTTGCTTTGACCATATGGCTAGGGACACTTGACCTTGCAAAGGAGGTTTTATTACTATCTTTCATCATTTTATTTTTGTACAATTATAACCCAGGTTTTCATACCCTAAATTTCACCCAGTGTGAAAAGGCAAAGATCCTTTTGTGGATTTCCCAAAACTTTCTACAGCATGAATTTTTCTGCTAGTGCTCCACTCCCTCTTTTCTCCATAACAGAACACAGTTATAGCAGGTGTTGCAGGCAGGATGCTCTCGAACGTTGTTTTGGCTAATTTACTAGCAACTCACACCAGCCTTTGGCCAGAGGTTGGGCACAGGAGCAGATACTCCAGGGCATAGTTTTCAGTTTTCCTGTTAGTCTAATTATAATTACTTTAATTTTCTTCTATTACATCAATGACAAAATGGAAAGAGAGAGGAATGACACGAGGAGTCAACCCAGACAGTCATGGCTCAGCTGTAAAATGGTCTAAAGGCAATCCATACATTTTGAGTGCTTTCCCAGGCAATGGAATGACTAGAAGGAAAGTACTCTAACCATTAAGAGAATCAGCTTTGTTAATAGCTTTCAATGTAACAGCAGAATATGATTTTATTATTTTCCAGCTCAGAAAGTAGTGTTTATGCCTGAAAAGAGCTATTGCCAGAGATGCAAATAGCTCTCTGAAGTTCATCTGAAAAACATTAAAACTGCTTGAAATTCTTATTTATACACACAGCTGTGATGCAATTACAATGGTTATGCAAAATACAGTAAAAAAATTAGAGTTATAGCAAAAAACATCTACTGGAGTAAATACTCCATCTGTGCAGGATTTCCACACTGTCATTTGTATGAAAAGACTTTTCCAGACCTCCACCGTTGATCGGAAGTGAGATCCAATTTCTGAGACAGCAGAGGTTTTTAGAGGTATCATGGTAACTGAATTTTTGCTTTAAAGAAAAATATGCATGGACCACCTCTGTGGTTTGATTTATTATTTTTCATTTATGACTAAGTCCTTCCTTTAAGTACCCTTCTTCCATTTTTGTTGATTTGCATTTGAGTAGAGAGGTTTTAATTTTATTTCTCTAATTGGATAGCATTGATCAGTACACCTGTGACAGTGACTTAGCCCTCTTTATAAAAACTTTTCACTGCACCAGTTTAAGTGTGTTGTCTTATTTTATATCACTTAAATCAACATCTGATAAAAAATTTTCAAAATCTCTGGTCAATTAAGATATCTTCCTTTTTTTTTTTTTTTGGTTTTGTTTTATTTTTTAGATTTATATAATTTCCTGAGTAGGAAGGGATCCACAAGTATCATCAAGTCCAACTCCTGGTCCTGCACAGGAAAGCTACTCACATTTTGCATCTGAGGTATTTGTCCAAATACTTCTTGAACTCTTTCAGTGCTGTGACTCCTTCCTTGGTGTCGTGGTTTGAGGGGAAATGGTTTTTTTTTGGGATGGTGTGGTCATGCAAATCGGTGTCCAGATTTTAATATTGGCACCTGGTTTGTCCACTGAGGGCATGGATACGCCTCTGAGAACACAGGGATTAAAAGCTGTGAACTCCCGCTGGAAGTTCCTTTTGAGTTCCGGCCCTGGACCAAAGGAGACCTCCCCTGTCCAGCTCGGAGCTGGGCAGGGGGGAGGGGAGCCATGCGGCCGGAGGGAGGTAGGCCAGGCCTGGGCCGAAGGGCGGAGGAGCATTGCACTGCGAGGGCTTCGGGCAGCCATCCCCCATTCCCCCCCCCGGAGGGAGAGAGCGAGAGCAGCCTGTGCCTGTTGTGATAGCGCGGCTGGAGTGAAGGAGAAGGGGGGGTGCCCAACAGGGCAGCCAGCCGTGGGAGTTCATGAACCAAACCAGCAGAGCCTGGGACTTTTAACCCTTCTTGGGACGATGGAAACCTTGCAAATGCTGATTCCTCCTGGAGTTGGCGAGATTGAGAGAAGTTGAGAAGAATTCTAGGTGGGAGGAGATGATGGAGTGGCTTTTGGCTGGACTGTTCTTGGATAGCTATGGACAAAACCCTTGAGTTCCTGTGACACAGAGACTGCATTCTAGGGGGAGGCAATGGCTCAGAGCCAGGAGACTGCGGTGATGTGAAGGTGTGTGAACAGAGACGACGGGTGAGGAGGGTGGTGGTGGTGCCCTCCATCTTTGAAGAAGAAGAAGAGGAAGATGATCTCTCTTCAAGAGACCCCTCAGCCCCAGGGGGTGAAATGTGGGGGGGACAGGTGTCCCAAAAGGAGAGGGACTGTGCTCTTTTTTGGAACTGGACAAAGCATCCTTAAAGGGAAAAACCCTAGAAGCAGCTCTGGTCCATGTGCAGTGGTGAGAGCACTGGACATGGAAGGAAGAAGTCACGATGGCAAAACATTCTCCGGGCGGTGCCACACGTGACACGGAAACACGAGAAGTTTCGACTGTTTCCTGGGTGAAGTCTGTGGTGCAAGAGGGACTCCTCTCTTCTCAAAGAATTGAGAATTGATTATCCAAAGGGTGGTAACAGAATTAGGAAATTTGGTGGGGGGAGGAGGAGGAAATTTGGAAGGTTTTCATCCTGTGTTCTGTGTGTTTTTTCCCTGTAGTTTTATGTTAATAAAGTTTTTTTTTCCTTTCAATTGTAATTTGAAGCCTGCTCTGCTCTGTCTCTGATCACATCTCACAGTAGATACCAGGAAAGGAGGTTTTCTCATGGAAGCACTGGCATTTCGCCAGGCTCAGACCATGACACCTGGGGAGCCTGTTCCAGTGCCCAAACACCCCCTGGGTGAAGAACCTATTCCTAATATCCAGTGTAAATCACCCCTTAAACATCTTCATGCTGTTCCCTTGCATTGTATCACTGGTCATCACAGGGAAGAGAATAATGTCTGCCCCTCCTATTCTCCTCACAAGGAAGTTGCAGACTGCAATGAAGTCTCCCCTCAGTCTCCTCTTTTCCAGGATAAAGAGACAAGTGCCCTCAGTGCCCTTGTACAGCTTCCCCTCAAGGCCCTTCACCATCATTTGAGCTCTCCTCTGGACGTTTTCTAATAGTTTTATATCCTTCTTTACTCAGCACTCAAGTTGAGGCTGCCCCAGTGCAGAGCAGAGAAGGATCATCCTCTCACTTCCCTGGCTGGTGGTGCCCCCAGGACAGGCTTGGCCCTCCTGGCTGCCAGGGCACTGCTGGCTCAGGTTCAACTTGCCATTGACCAGGACCCCCAGGTGTCTTTCTGCAATGCTGCTCCCCAGCCTCTCATTCTCCAGTCTGTGTGGACATTCAGGGATGACTCATCCCAGGTGCAGAATCTGGCACTTGTTTTTGTTAAACCTCATATGGCTGGTGATTGCCCAGCCCTCTGATTTTTTGAGGTCTCTCTGCAGACCCTTCCTGCCTTTGAGGGAGGTAACAGCTCCTTCCAGTTTCATGTCATTGGCAAACTTACTTAGTATTCCTTCCAGTCTTATGTCCAAATCATTTATGAAGATGTTGAAGAGCACAGGGAGGATGGGGCCCTGTGGAATCCCACAAGTGGCAGATTGTCAGCCTGATGTCACCTCATTCGTTACATTCATTACAATGAATTACATTCATTGATGTCACCTCATCCCCTTTTGCTCAACCTGTGAGCCAGTTGTTCATGCATCTCATGATGTGTTTATCCACCTGTGTGCTGGCCATTTTTTCCAGATGGATACTGTGAGAGATATTATCAAAATCTTTGCTGAAATCCAAAAAGATCTTATAACTTTGCTTCCCTTGGTCAGCTAGGTGGGCTACTTATACTAAAAGGAAATAAAGTTTGACAAAGAAGACCTTCCCATCATGAAGCTGTGGAGGCTGTGACTGATCACTGCATTGTCTTTCAGGTGTTTTTCATTAATACCAGTTGATCTTTGGCCACATTAATTTTCTCCCTACAGAGGTGAGCAGCATCACTGTATTCCACCCATGTCACCCAATCTTGTTTCCACTGGACATAAAACATCTTTTTCTGCCTTAGCTCCAAAAGATCCCTGGTTAGCCAAGCTGGCCTTCTGCCTTAGCTGCTTGACTTCCAACATTTTGGAATTCCCTGCTGCTGTGCCTTTAAGAGGTGGTGCTTGAAAAATGACCAGCACTGATGGACCCCAGTACCTTCCAAAGCATTTTCCATGGGGTCCTTACTAACTAGTTCCCTGAGCAATCTGAAGTCTGTTCTCCTCATGTTCAGGGTTGAAGTTTTGTTGGCTCTTTTCCTCCTGTCAACAGAGCATCTTGGTGCCCTCCTGGGGTTCCCCTGTTCTGGAAATTCACCTTGCTCTGTGGAATGTGTCTGCACCAGAACTGCTCACTTTGATGAGTGATGGTTATAAGATTACCTTAATTTTTTTGTGCTCTTATGCCAGTATGCTATTGCAACACTGATAAAGTGTTTCAACTTTACTCTTACCATGATCACAGCAGAACTGTTAAGGGATGGAAGAAGTAAGAAGAAACAAATGTGTATGAAGAACTTGCACAATCTGCCAGAAGATATGGGCCAATTCAACCAACTTTATTTTGTCTTTGGAGTGTTCTAGCAGAAGTGAAAAGACATGCCAGAACTCTCATGATCTTTGTGAATATAAATTATTTTCAATATCAGTTAACTTATCTCATTCCTGAGTCAGGCTAGAACAAGAGGAAGCAATAAAACAAGAAGAGAAAACCTTGGAATGAGGTCTGAAAGGGAAGAAGTTTAGATAGGGAGCAAGGAAGGGGATTCCAGAATAGAACTTTCATTTTAGTGCACAAGAAGCAGCTCAGTCTTGAAAGAAATATTCCAATAGATCAATTTGATTCCCTGCAAGATAGGTCAGGTAACTTAATCAAGTGATAATCAATCTCTGTTCCCACAGATAAAAAGCAGGTGACTAAGGCCACCTTGCTCTGAAACCAGTCTCAGTGACACAGTTCAAAGGGCTGCAAGAACAGTCTGTTTTGTGTGTTCTTCCTCTTGGTGTGAGACCTTCAGAGCTTTTAGGCTTCAGACTTCAAGCATTCACTGTTTCAGCAGAGTTCAATAGGAATCAGTGTCCTGAACCTGTGTAATCACCACAATACAAAGCAGCATGAATCATGTTGCCTACAATTATGGACTATTTGTAACCTAAATTTCGTCTTGTATCCTAACCATGGGGATAGGAAGACTTTCTCTTTGGAATGATACTGCAAAGCAGTTAGTTTGAAATGAGTCATTGTAATAACAGGAAACTCTAACAAAAGAAAATTTAACTCAATTTTCAAACAGGGTACAAGTGGTGTTCAGAAAGCAGTTCAGGGTCATACTTGAATACATACCAGTTCGAGAAAGGACTCTGTTCTGTGAACAAAAACCATACATGCACAGCAAAAAGAAGTCCCATGATCACTGCACTAAATTCTGTTATAATGAACAGACAAAGAAGCAAGTTAATTTTGTTGTCTGCACTGGTGTTGCAAAGTCCTGTGAATCTTGAATTTTTGTAAGTGAAGTAATTTCAAAGTGTTCCTTGTATTATTTTTAGACAATGTGTCATTTTATAAATACTAACACAAGTAGAAATTATTTAATCTATTTTTAAAGAATATTTTAGTGTTCTTTTTCCAACCTGGTATAACATAAAATAATATATCCCAATATATTTTCACAGTCACTGTGCTATTATTTTCACTGAGAAGAGATGGTACATACAAAGTAAATGTTTAATCTCTCCTGGGAAATTCATTTCATAACGATTTCATATCTGTGATACTTAAGAATGATCTTCCAGGATCACACAATGAAACAGAAATCTTCTTGGGAAATGATACTACACATCCCGTTAAGATTTAGGTCAGCTATGTTTTGAAGAACTTCCATCAGGATGTAAAGGCGTCCTCAGTGAATTGAAAAGGGCACAATAATAAAACTAACTGAACTGGGGAATGTGTGCAATAAGAAATAATTTCAGTGGGACACAATAGAACATAAATTGAAGGTTAGAAATAGAAGAATTACAATGACTTCCAAGAAAAGAAAAAGGTACCAGATGCATATCACAAATTATCATGTTATGAGAGAAAAGCTAGAGAAAGGAGAAAAAGGAAAGAGATATTTGAAATGTAAGAGAAACATTTCTGACCTTCTTGTGGCCTCTGAAAAATTTTCAGTCTGATCTGCTTTTTCTGCTGCTTCATATCAATGAGAAGGCAGTGAGACGCTGCAAAGAATATACAGTACTATTTTGGCATGTAAGATCAAAAGACTACTGGTAGCTCCCAAGGATTCCAGTTTGGAAATCTCAGATTTATTAGCTTTCAATTCCTCTTATTCTAAAGGGACTGATAATGAACTTCATACAGAAGAAAGGGAGAACCATGAAAGCAACAGTTTACAACAAGTTTTGTGCACTTTATGCAGGAAGAGAGGTATAAAGCAATATACCTCTCGAGGTACTTCAGCAAGATGTTCTCTTTTTATCCTTGTTATTCTATTATTTTCCCACCTTAAATGATGCTCCTCCAAGGCATAAGCAAATTAAACAGAAAAGGCAATATAATGTTCTGTTCTTGACCAGAGTGTTCTAGATTAAGTTTAAAATGACAGCAGTAAACAGAAAATACTTTTACCCAAAATATTTACTTATAAGTCAGAGATCATATTATTTGTTCCAGATGAAACCATCCTTCATATGAAACATTCACAGAAATGTTAGAAAAAACAAACCCCAAAAAAGATAAAGTCATCTGCATTTCAACATTAGATAATTGCAATTTTTACCTTCTGTGAGATTCATATTTACATAGAGCTGATATTTTGTTGTTGCAGACCATTGAGTAGGCAAGTAAACATAGTGCTGTATTTCCTCTTCTGTATTATCAGGTCTTCAGACTCAGATTTTATGATTCAAACTATCTTGTAGGCAAGCATGTCTGAGATACATTCCATCATCAAATGTGTTATTTAATAAACTCGGGCTCCTAAGTCACAGAGCAGATGATGTATCTATACCTAGAGCAGTGTATCCCAATGCACTACCATAAAATGCAAGATGTTTTCTCTTACAACCATAGAGTGATAAAAGGTCAATGCCAATAAAAAAACCATCATTTTTAAAAGAGGACTTTTTTCCCCACAAAATGCATACCTAGTTTTAAGTAAGTTTTATCCTAGTATCATATCATCATGTTAGTATTTCCATACATTAAGCTCCATAAGATGTATATGTGTCTTTTCCACTAGTAGAAATCATCTTAAATGTATGAACAGTATCAGAGTCTACCAGTGAGACTGCCTTTTGCTGGCATTTCAACTTTATGTTGAATTGTGAGTGTGTGAGAATAATATAAAAATTTGAATATAATAGAGTAATTTAGGTCGGAAAAGATCCTTGAAATGGAGTTCAACCATAAACTTAGTGCTACCACTACTTAAACAAATCCCCAAGTGTCAATCTACACATCTTTTAATACCTTCCGGGATGGTGACACAATCCTTTTCCTGGGCAGCCTGTCCCAGTGCTTAATAACCCTTTCCATAAGGAAATATTTCTTATATCTTATCTGAACACCTCCTTGTGCAACTTGAAGCTATTTCCTTTTGTCCATCATTTGTTATCAGAGACAAGAGGCCAATCCCCACTTCACTACAATCTTCTTTCAGGTAGCTGTCGAGAGCTATAATCCCCTGAGATTCCTTTCCTTCAAGCTAAACACCCCTCACTTCCTCAACTGCTTTTCATCAGACTTGTGCTCCAGACCCTTTACCAGCTCCACTGTTCAAGCACTTCAATGTCTTTCTTATTGTGAGGGGTCCAGAACTGGACACAGGAATCAAGGCATGGTCTTGCCTGTGCGGAGTTCAGTGGAACAATCACTGCCCTGGTCCTGGCCACACTATTGCTGATACAGGCCAGGATGCCAGGGGCTTTCTTGGCTAACTGGGAGCACAGCTGGCTCATATTCAGCTGTTGAAGCCCCAGGTCCTTTTCCACCAAGCTGCTTTTCAGCCACTTTTCCCCTGGCCTGTATCACTGCTTAGGATTGCTGTTACCCAAATGAAGGATGGGGCACTTGGCATTGTTCAACCTCATGCAGTTGGCCTCAGTCCATCAATCCAGCCTATCCAGCCCCATCTGCAGAGCCTTTCTCTCCTCCAACACATCAACATTCCTGTCCAATTTGATGCTGTCTCTATGCCCTCATCCAGATACTTAATAAAGATATCAAACAGAACTATACCACAATAGGGAGCCTGGGGAGCCCCACTTGTATTTGGCTGTCAGCTGGATTTCATTCTTTTCACCACCACTCCAAGGGCTCAGCCATCCAATTTTTTATCTAGTAGAAAGTACACCTGTCCAAGCCACTAGCAGCCATCTTCTCCAGGAGAATGGAATGGACAGTGATGTTCGGGTTACCACAGCTTTGCCATCATAGAATCATCAGGCATGGGAAAGACATCTAAGGTTGAGTACAACCCTCAAACTAGCACTTTCAGGTCCACCACTAAATTGTTTACCAATGCACCACATCTACAAGATTTCTGAACCCTTTCAGGGGTGATGATTCAGTCACTTCCCTGGGCAGCCTGTTCCAATTGCTGATCACCTTGTCATCCACACTAAGCTGCTCAAATAAATTAATTTATCAGGCTTATCAGTTCCACAGTTTTACACTAGCACAACACCAAAACATGGGTTTTTTGGTGTACTCCATATACTAAGTAGAATTGTTTCAACTTACACTGTCCAAAACCACTTTGCCCATGGCTGCTATATGATTGAAGAAAAATATTCAGTTTGATAAAATTCTCACATATTTAGCTAAATAAATTTTGCAAGTCTGATGATTGGGCATTTGAAAATTACTTTCTAGGAATATATTTAATATATTACTATTTTCAGAGTATATTTTTTCAAATAAAGGTTATCTCATCAAAATACTCCTAATCCATAGCTAATTATCTTAGAAGGATCTTAACACAGTACCATTAAAAATTTAATATGCAGAAGTAGAGTTGTATGTATAGAGAATTAGCTCCAAAATAGATTTTGCAGTGCATCTGATGCATTTTGAAGAAATCTTCTTCTCCTTTTCTGTAATGACCCCATGACAGGTATGCCAGAGGAAATGTTACTTACAGATAAAACTCCTGCAAATTAAATACATGCTTGTACAACAAGTATTTTTTACTCCTTTTTGTGTAGAAAACTATTCATATATATATATTTATATATGGATAAAACTATTTTTTACGTCTAATTTATAAAGTAAAGTTCTAAGAGATCAAGACAATATTAATTAGGAAACTGAAAAGAGAAAGATAATCCCTGGTGGTTAAATTCCCTGTTTAAACTGTTACTGCAAACACCAAGAATAATTTCCCTTTTCAGTGTTTCAGATCAGCAGGGTTCATTGCATGCTGAGTTTGAGGACTCAGTAAGTAAGCAAAATGCATGAATTAGAACTCTTAGATTTGCTTTCAAGCCATATAATGTAGAAATACATTAAAAAAATTCTTTGAAACTACTTCCAGTCTCAACTGTAGCATTTTCTAAGAACTGTAAGATATATTCCTACATGAAAAAAAAATCACCTTCTGGTTAAAAAAGAGTTCCAAAAAATAAACAACTTTCCTACAGGTGGTTGGTTTGAAAATTGTCTTTCCCTGTATTCCATAGTCCAGACAGAGAGGATAATTACAGCTGTTGAGACTGGAATGCTGACATTATCATGTTTGCCGCTGTTGTCTGCTTCAGTCCACTTTTTTATGCTACTGCTTTTGGCAGAGGTGGATATGAGGAATTCAGCTTCTTCCCCTTGGTAACTAGAGAATTACAGGGAAAGATCTGGAGTTCTCCTTTCAAAAGCCCACAGTGAGTAGAAGTTGCTTATGCAGTATGCACTCCTTATACTAAAGGAGAATGGCCAGCCAAGGAGGAAGTCTATTTACTGTCAGCAGTCCAGGCAATGCTCACTCCAGTCTTATCTCTGAAGAGATGAAAAACATCATCACTTCCTGATTCCCTGGAAGAAATAAAGGTGTGTAGTTGTTCTCAGATCCCTGTCTTTCAACTTTGTCTTGAGTAGTCACTGTTGGCTATTACAGCCCTGGGTCATGCAAAATAGTAAGGGAGTTCTTTTTGTCTCTACTGCAACAGCAGCATTTCCCAGATGATCCTTCATTGTACAGCTGACTACAGGCTTGGTGGGATTTAGGCCAGAGCTGGACTCAGTCTCACAAAGAGTCCAGACTTCATCTTACCATCTGAAACAACTGGTAGCACTTTTGCTAAATGAATACCAAACCAACCAAAAGCCAAAATTTTGTCTAGTACTTGTCTTATTGCACATAATAACATCAATTCTACTACTGCAGTACATGCCTTTTTTTTTTTTAAGTTAAACTTCAATACAATCTGCTTTTACATCTCACTTCAATATCCTCATTAACACCAGAGGCAGTACTAAGCTTTTTAATGGTAATGATTACATTCAGTATCAACATAAGATGCTAGAATGTCTACTCAAAGTGCTTTATTGCCTATATAGAGTTATATTGCATCCTAAAAACCAGAATTCATAGCCCAGATACAGAAAGGCACACAAAGAGCTAAATGGCCAAATAGCTAAAAATTGTGACACTAGTGATTTTGTTTGTTCTCAGAAATTTAGAGGACCCTGAAAGCTGTGTCTCAGTTACAGCTGAGTTACATAGCACTTTATGCACTTTGAGGTCCCAAGATATCACTCAACCCATAAAAAAAAGCTGTCTTCTGTGACAGGAGACTCCACCAAACATGAAAAATCATGGATGTTTCCTGTGTGGTCTACTCCCTCAGGAGCAGGAGAAATAGGCACTTTCAAAATTCTTGCATAGCACTTCAGTGAGGAAAAGAAAGCCAGAATACAATGGCTCTCATCTTTCTAAATGCCATGGTTTTGGGAACATCCTACATTGCGTATCTATAAAGCCATGCATTTTCACTAATTGCAAATTTCATTGCTTACAAGCACCAAAATAATGGATGGCAAGACCAATTTTTTTCCCCCTCATAACATATTCCAGTTCACAATCCCCTGCAGAATAATTTACGTTGTCATTTAGACTCAAAGGTCATTATAAAGCTACATTTTACATCTGATAGTTTAGTTCTTTACAGAAAAATCTAATGAAGTTGTCTTAAATTTCAATTTACAGTGGTCCCTGCGTTGGTTTTAGAATCTGGCCTTCAGAATAAAGTGATGTTATTTTTAATCACCATATTAGCCTTTGCTTCAGTTTTCACTTCATTGAATCTGATTGGAAAACAAAATTAAGATATATTTGAATAGAAGGTCTACCTTAAAATAAAAATGAACAAACCAAACACCAAAAAACCCACATTAGCTTTATCCATTTTACTGAGGAAGTGGATATATAATGAAGAGTTTGAGGGAGCAGAAGACCATTTCAATAGTGAGAACTCTGGGGCTGTGTAGCTGTCTTGGGCAGCTGCCAGAGAGCTACACAGCTGCTCTGTCACTACTCTTCCTCAAATGGACAGGAGGACACAATAACAATACGACACTCATGAACTGAGATAAAAACAAGGACACTCCTTACCAAATACTATCACTGGCAAAACAGACTTCCCTTGGGGAAAAATTGGGTTCCTGTAATTTAAATTAAGGTTGCTTTAAGAAACAAAGGCAATATGTAAACCACCTTCCCTTATCATATTCCCTTCATCTGAGGCTCAGCTTAACTGCTTCATTCCTGATTCCTCTAACTGTTCCCCTCAGTCTACATTTAGCTTAATACATATTTAAGCATATAATAATGGACAACACAAAATAAATCAATTTCTACAAGAATTGAAGACCAACTTGAGTCCTGAACCAGTCCAGTATTTTATTTCCAGGAAAATTTAATCATTGCAAAAGTCCAGTTAAAATAGGATTCTGAAAGTAGCAGATAGAGGGCAAAAAGGACAATAGTTAATTATTCTAATTTCTGCTTTGACATTAAATTAACATAGTATTAATATCAGAGCCTCCTGAGTCCTTAACAATATAAGTTAGCTTAAGTCAAACACTCCACTTTTTTTCTTCAACACTGTAATGCCATTTGTATTTCTTATATTTTCACAGCTCTTACTACTGTTAGTTTCTAAATTTAAACAGAATATAATACAGACCTTTGAAGATTTACTGTTTAATGGTTTAATACTCTTCTAAAAGTAATATAAACAGTAGAAATAAAGAACTCTGAAAATGGAGCAAATTCTTTCAGATGGGTTGATATTACCATAGCCATCCAAGCAAATATTTTGAGCATTCTAGTAGTGCATTACTTCATTCTGACATTACATACACAAAAACAGTATATTAGCTACTTTATCTCTGATACCTGCTTCTGGTTTCTTTTATTGAAAAAGTATTTTCATTGATACCATGGTCCCAGCCGAACATTTAGACAGCAGGTTACTGAATTTGTGTCTTGGTTTTGTCTGGGATAGACTAAATTTTTTTTCCTAGTAGCTGGTATAGTGCTGTGTTTTGGATTTAAGATGAAAAGAATGTTGACAACAAACCGGTGTTTTAGCTGCTGTTTAGCAGTGGTTATACGAAGCCAAGGACTTCTCAGTTTCTCATAGTGCACTGCCAGCAAGTAAGTTGGGGGTGCAAAAAAAACTGAGAGGAAACATGGTCTTGGTTTGGAAAGACAGGTGTCTGCTAAGGAAGGCAGGAGCCTCCCCTGAAATGGAAAATATAAACCACCCCCTCCAAATTGCTATACATTTTAAATTGAGGGGTTCACAGGCAAAAATATGGGAGCAGGAATAACAGTTCTTTATTAGGGAAGAAAATAAAAAGATAAAATAAACAATGCTGTAAACTAAAACAACACTGACAGAGTCAGAACACAACCTGGCACCCTGTTGGTCAGGGTATTGGTAGCAGTCCAATTGGAATTGTGGATGCAGTCCTCCTGGAGTGTCAGGTGTGGCTCTGTTGGAGCATGAATCATGCAGAAAAGGATGTAGTCTTCCTTTGAAGATCCAGTGGAAGAGGCAGCTGTTCATCTGGGGAATCCAGTGGAGAAGTTGTGCTGGTGTTCCAGAATCTCAAGATTATATCTGGGTAGGATGCTTGGCTCCTCCCTCTGGGCTCACATCTCACAGTGGTATGTTATAGTTCTTATCAGTCATGCAGTGACATTCATTAACCTGTTATCAGCAGATGTCTCCCTGGAGGGAGGAGTGATTGTGGAGAAAGGAAAACTGCCCACTGAACAGAAGACAACTGCCGCACAGATGGCAAATAGAATACAAGTTGCTTGGCAGTCAAGGACAAGACATAGTCAGGACAGCTGAACCAAACTGGCCAAAGGGATAATATAGGCCATATATTATCAGGCTCAAAAAAAACCCACCTGGGGGTGGTGGCTGGGGAATACAGCCTGCCACTTAGGGACTGGCTGGGCATGAGGCACTGGATCTTAAGCAATTGCATTGGGCATCACTTTGCTTGCATATTCTCTTAGCATTTTTGTAAGTTTCCTTTCCCCTTCTGTGCTGTTAAACTCTTTATCTCGACCCATTAGTTCAATTTTTTTTCAGATTCTTTCCCTATCCCACTGAGGTGGGTGTAAACAAATGGCTGTGTGGTGTTCAGCTGCCTGATGGAATAAACAATTCAGAACATATTTTCAAGTATCAAACTCTATTTAGAAAAGCCAAAGGTGATAAATATTTTGGCAGAATCTTTATCCTTATGTTCTTGAGAATGTCTAATGTCAGAACAAATCAGACTGTATTATACTCAATAGTGTGCCTCATAAACTTTTCCTTGTCCTGTAGCTCCTGCCTGTCTTTCTCATGTCAGTAACATCTTTATGGAAGAGCATTCCATGATACAGTCCAAGCAATCCATGTAATTTTTCTCACTTTTCTTACAAATTATTACCTTGATATACATACTAGAGTATTGATAACATCAATGAAGGGTGTAAAAGTTACGGCAAAACAAGAACTCTAAGTTGAGACTTACAAAACAAAAATATGTTTCTTGTTATTTAAATGTTTACACATGAAATTCCAAGGACTGTTTTACCCCAGTGTTGCAGAACCAATCTTTATCTCTGCAAGAAGTCTCAGTTTAGATGTGTACCTTGAGTTTACCAGTCTGTCACAAGATAAGGGTCTATGATGATTGACATAATGTAAATACACTAAAATTTGCCATGGAAGCTTAAATTTAACTCTGAGGAACAGCGTAATTCTTTCAGTACTATTTCAGTAGAAGAGCAATTGCCAAAAATTTCTTATTGAAAAACACAGACTTGACTTATTGAAAAACACAGAAATGAGAAACATGGACACCCATTTTCCAAGGAAAACAAAATCTGAAGCTTCTGTGGCGCTGGAAAATGTTATGTGCATTAACTATATAACTTTAATTTTATACCGCTTCTGCCTGGTAAAACTAATTAAGATGAATTGATAACAGCTCACTGAGATCATATGTAGTACAACTCAATGTAATAAAATGTTCTTTATAATAATTAACGTTTCGTTTTGGGTGTTTTTCACTTTAAAGACTGGCTGTTTATCTTCCGCTGCTCAAGTCTATAAAATAATCAACTGTGAACAGCCTTTTCTAACAATTCATGCATTGATAAAAAGGTATCTACTAAAAAATTACAATTTAGTTTAAATTGAGCTTCATTTTTTTGTAAGCAAGAAGAATAAACCAGACTGATCCTTGACAATCACAGATTTCAACAATCATTCGCATAACTTACCCAGATGACTGAACGGGTGTGTAATAAGAAATGCAGTTTACATCTTAATGCTTGTAAAGCTGCCATACTGACTCATTTCTCTCCTTCCATCCTGTGCAAGGCTAGGGCAGTTGCTAAGGTGAATGGCAAGTATTTGACATTGAGAACAGCCTTTTGTAAAACTTTCAATAAATACCTGTATCTGCCTTTAGCACACTGAGAACGGGATCTGGAATATATTAATCCAACGTTATAAATAGATGCCTGTAACACAACATATCTATTGACTGATAACATTTGTATTGATTTTTTTGATATTGACTATTTTATTTTACCTCAAGTTGCATTGCATTCCTTTAGGAAGGGAGGTGAGTTTCAATGGTGCACTTAGAAAGAAGAGAGGGCAGTTTCTGGGGAACTTAGCAGTATACATAGGAATATTTAGATGGCAGTATGTGTCACCCACAGCAGCTGAAGAGATAGAAACACTTAGAAAATACACAACTATGTTTCAGAGGCAATTGATTATCTTCTAGGGGCTAAAAGAAATTTTTTCAGCTCACTGCAGATCAAGAAATTAGTGCGCAGTCTGAAATCAAGCCTAATCATAAAACTTATTATTTTACTTCTAAATTTTTGTTCTCTCTGACCCAGTCACTGAGATGCCTCCATTTTAAAATTACTATAATTATTTTAAACTGAATTATATTAATCTTGAAAACTCCTCTGTCATCTTTGAGAAATTTATTAAAAATAAGTTTATATAGGTATTCTGTAACTCTCTGACCAAGCTATGTCCACTGTTTTGTTAGCATCTCATGACAGACAACAACTAATTTGGACTTCATGCCCTGAATTATGCTATGTCATCAAACTTGGAATAAAGAATTTTTTAAGGTCAGATAGAACTGGTAAAGAAGTCAAAGGAGAGAGAGACACTGAAAACTGTTAGAAATTCCAGAGTCCTCACAGTGTCAGTCACTACCAGGGGACCCAAGAACCACATTCTTAAGCCCACTATGAGCAGAAAAAAAAGGAGAAAAAAAAAGAACAAAAAAAAAAAAAGAACAAAAGAACAACCATGCAACATCTTTGCTGCAGAAAGTCAGGACATCAGAGTCACAAAGCATTAGATTATATGGGTACAAAGAGAAGCATATACAGAATATATATAAAATCTGAGGGACAAATAAAAACAGTAGACTACTTCAGTTTTCATCTGGCCACATCCAGTCCATATTTTTACATTTTTAACCCTCTCCAAATCCCAGTTTCTGGGATCCTAAATTCAAAACTACCTCCACTTTTAATAAGATGAGAGTCTTTTAAAGCATAAGAAAAATTATATTGACCTTTAGATACCTGTTTTAATTTTTTCATTCTTCTTCCAAAAGAGAAAAAAAAAAAACCCAGAAGCATTTGCATTCATATCCTTTTATTATAATATAGGTGTAATGATGACAGGGAAATTTAAAAAGGAAGTCAACTTCTGAGCAAGCCCAACCCTATATTTGGGAGTAAGAATAGTCTCTTCAAGCTGGTTTAGCCTTAGAGATCTGTGACTGAAAACACTTGCTGGTTAAAAAGTTATCCAAATGAGTTTATTTTAAAATGTAGAGACCTGTTATCATAAAATTTTCATTAGAAACCTGACTAGCATGGGTGGAAAGAAGTGTTGCCTTGAATCATGCAATTAGGCTTACCCATTAGGTGATTTTAGTGGTCGTTGTACCAAGAACTGGTGGATGAGAATCCTATTTAGCATTGCAACAGCTCATGTCACCATGCTTCATACACACAAGGTACACACAGAACACATGGAAATTCAACATGGACCCAGAGAGGAATAGCCCGAGGACAATATTTAAATTTAGAAGTAGTTGAAGGAAGAAACACTCAACCTGACTTTTTGTTATCCTGCATAAGTTCTTAACAAAGTATTCTTATTCACTCAGCTGATATTAAAGACTGTTTTCTACTGAACCTGCATGGAGAAATGATGACTCAGTGAATGATTATGCAAATCACACATCAGTATTCCCAATAGGTATTATACAGCATAAATCCAAGGCTCCTTCAGAACTACTCAGAAAATGAATCAGCCAAGTATCACCTGTTTCAAACATTACAAGTTTTCTATACTTGAAGTATCATTAAACTGCCTTGAAGTTGCATTAAAAAAGTATTTTCAAAATACTTCTGTGGGTATTCACAATGTAGATAGTTCTTAGCTGTGTATCAAAATTCTCTTTTAACAGAGCTATGCAGATTATGATAATGACAATACACTGCTGGACTAGAAGCAGATATAATACTTTAATCCTTCATCGTGACACTTGAGGAGTGAAAAAACCTATGGTTCTGTTTTGCTGACTGCTTGGCTGTCAGAGTAGGATTACACAACCCACACTCCCTGTCCCCAAGCATTTGCAATTCTGAAAAAGAAAAGCTAAGGTCAGAATATGACTGAGGCAGAAGATGCTGAGAGAATTATAATTTCTTTTTTCTCCCTTAGGAGCAGTATGGCAAGAAAATTGTAGCTTTTCTGCTGTTCCATGGCTTCCAGCTCCTCCAATGCTACCCATGCTGGGTGCATTGGTGCAGCTGGTTCAATTGGGCTGCTGATTTCGCCCCCAGTGCAAGCTGTCCCCAGGCTCATCTCTATTGAGCCAGGTCTTATACCCTTCAAAACTAATTTACTGCCCTCTCAATCAGCCTACCAACTCATGGACTGGACTTCTTTCCCCCTTTTTAGACAAGTGAACTCTATCTGCCTCCAACATGCCCAGTGAACAAGAAGAAACAAGGAAAAACAAAAAGGCATGAACACCTAAAAATAGTTTCAAACCAAGTTACTGTGCTTGTGATTGATACAGAAAATTACAGACAATCCTCTCAAAAAATTTTCTGATGAAGAAGTGCTGAATACTTAACCCATTTTCTTACAGGTACCTAAACTCAAAGAAATTGTCCCTACATAAGCATAATTTTCATCAGCAAAGGCTATTTCTTTAAAGAAAAGGTGCATATAAGAACTTTTAGCTAAAAACTGACACAAAGTGTATTTATATGCAGGATGTTCAAGTGAAATGAGTTAGAGGTTATTAAAACTCTAGCACAATTTAAAAATATTTAAGCATACCTATTTTTTCTAAATAAAAACCACCTTTAGAAAAGTTTTATATGGCTACTAAGAAGACCTGTAAAGTACAAATATAACTTTGATTATTCTAATAACATTATAGCTATCTAATTAAGTCTGAAATGAACCTGATTTTGTGGCAAAGATTTTTTGTTCTTTGTGTTTATTCTTTTTTTCTAGTATGTTGATCTAATTTGAATAGTTTTCTTAGATTAGCTATGATATTACTACATGAGTATTCATTAATCTCTAATTAGCATTTTTAAATCCTTACATTTTGATTAAAACATGCATGAAGTCTAATCTCTGTAACTGCAATTAGAATTGCTAATTTAATAAATTTTGAACTAATGAGTGTATTGTTCTAAAATTGTTTATCATCATATATTTCACAGAAAAATGAGACTATGAAAAGTTTATGGCAATACACTCTTGGAAGACTTTTTTTAGCAGCAAGGTGGTCTTGGTCAGTTTTGGATTTTTTAATTTTTTTTTTTCTTCTACTTTGATATAAAACCAACAGTAGCCCCAGTTTATCCAGCTATCTCAGTATTACAAAGAGTGATAGACATTTATCAGCTACAGAGGTCATTCTGCCATGAAATTGGGGCTGTGACATTTCTGCTTATTAGAAAGAACCAAAGAGTCTTATTCCCTTCTGTTAACCAATAACAACTTTTAAAACAATAAGGAGTTTGTACACTGCTGTAAACCTCACTGTACAGATCGGTGGAGTTCTGCTCACTTCCTGTTTTGAAGGCAATAAAATTCAATCCAAATACCTGCAAATTTTTCTATAAAATTTCTTTTTAGATAGAGAAAATCACCAGGGCCAAAAATGGTGAAATATATATTTAACCTCCAGCCAAGATAATAGAGAAGAGTTGAATTTAAAGAGAGTTAAGTCAGAGCCAGATCTGATATCCACATTTCCTACAAACAGGTCTGATCAGCCTGTTCTCCTCCACAATACTATGGCTGCTATTTATATTTTAGATTTTAACTGAGGACTGAGAAAAATAACTGTTGCCAACTTATTGACCAGAAAAGCTCAAAACAGAGGAATAAGTTTAAGGTGCCTGGGTGCTCTGGTGTGCACCTTGTCTTTTGAGCAGTGCCAGGATATACCAAGGAGTTATGTCCTGCAGCTTGAGCCTGCAGCTTGAACAGCTCTGCCAGTGGCTGTCACCATTTGGATAACTTCTTTGTCACTTGGAAGAGCCCATTTTCTCAACTGGTTTTTTGTGGAGCATGATGATGGTAATAAGGGTGAGCTGGTCATTCAACTGTTAGAATTAGCACTTGGGTAACCCTATATTTCAGTATTAGCGCTGCTAGCAACTGGCCACAGGCTGAGTGTTTGTAGGCTGAGGACTGGGTTTTGTCACAATCGCTACATTTTACTTTTTCTTGACCTGCCTGCAACATTTTTTCACTTGGTTTTGCTGTGACTTTTACCTAAATTAAACAGGTGTCCGTTGCTGGGGGGTTTTTTGCTTCTTTTGTCTTTACATTGTGAAATCACAACTTTATATACAAGGCAGTCACAAATATCTATTATCTAAAAAAATATCATGATACAACTAATGTAACAAGGTACATAAAGAAAAGAATACTGGCAGGAAAGCAGAGGCCTTGATTTGTGATTACATCCACAAATGCATCCTCAAGTTCTGCATGCAGTCTCATCCTCTCGAGTCTGTTTTATCCTGTAGTATGCAAAGTGTGTTCAGACATCACATTTGCTGGGCTTCCCATATGTCTATGAAGTATGAAAAAGGCTCACCATTAGTGTTTGCACTGCCTCTCCTCCTGAGTTCCTTGCAGCCTTTATTCTGCTTTTGGCTCAAGAGCAGCGAGTTGCGATGTCACCTGAACTACCCTAGACACTGCTCAGGAGCCTACAGACAAACACACAGCACAGAACAAGCTCTCCTGTAGCTGGGTGTCTTCATTTGTCTTTGCCACTGAACGGTATTATGACACTTCAGCTTGCATTAAACAGCCAAAGGATATTAAGGGACATTCTGCTGATGAACAAGGTTAAGCTCCACCTTACATAGGCAGGGAGTTGGAGTGAATTATTCCAGGGTTTGCATTTTTTTTTTGTACTTTTTCATGATAATGCTTGCATTAGGGAGTTTTGAAATTGTTCAGTAGACCAATTCTTAAGAGACGAGTGAGTGAAGGGAAATGTTGGAGAGTTTAACTGACATTTTAGGGTGAAAACTAGTTCTTTTCTCATTCAATGTTTTCTATAATTAAAAAAAAAAAAAAATGACAACTAGAAGTGTCTTAATTGAAAATGTTTCCATTAATATTTCAGCTAAGCTTCACAGCAAGACATACCTCTTCACAAGTACATGAAGAGGTTGTTAAAAATGCTTGCAATGTAATGGTTTTGCTGATAACAGTAAAATGTGCATCTGAGCTCAACAGGATTGATTCAAGTACAAGGCACATTGCCGAAGGTGTGTGAAAGTCAAACTAGTCAAAAACATGTAAATTAATACTTCAATCAGCTTAGCATAAATTTAATCCAAAATCTTGTTAGAAATTTGTGAGCCCAGCCTCCCTCCATCTGCAGTGAACTTGCAGAATTTAGCTAACAAAAGCTCCTTTATTCTCTGTGTGAGTCCTGCATATTTTGTAGGATTTCATTCAATTCTTCAAAAACTTTGAAAATCCATAATAACCAACATATATACTATACTGAAATAATACAAACACTGTCTGAAGTGTTTGAGAATATCAAACTGAGAAACCTCACAGCACTGAGAATCCTTATAGCATCTTCCAAAAATTGACACAAAGCTCAACTTAGATGTGCAAGCCTCTAGATGTGTCTGATTAAGACTGCTTATATTAAACGTTTTATCAAAACCCCTTATATTTTCCTTGTTCTTAGCCTTGGGTGTGTGGGAGGTGGAGATTCCTTGAATAAGAGAGGCTGAAGAATGTATTTTTAATAGAAAATGCTTGTGCTGTCTTTGAAAGACACAATGTTAGCAGATCCTGTATTTTCTCCTAACTGTACTACGAAAGTGTAGATAGTCATCACAGTTGCTGTTAAAATTCAAATTTCTTACCCAGTTTCAACGCAGCCCTCACAACAATACCTTGGTGCCTCAGATAGATTTACTCATTTTGTGCATGTGCACAACATAGATGACACAAAGATTATCAATATCATCTTTAGTTAAATAAAGGAAACAAAAGCACAGGTGCCAAGAACAAGATCAACAAAAGGACTAGCATGTCGCTAGATTGGGCATTATGCAATATTTTCTAGGAATTGGTTTTTTTAGCTCCCCTTTTTAGAAAAGCATTGTTGTGGTTATAACTATCAGATATGGGAGGTCTGCCTCTTCAGTTACTGTTTTCCCAACTTGCACACACTGAAGTGTCTCCAATACTCCAGCAATGTGTTGTGTGAAGTTTGAAAATATATTATAAGGCAGTCTAAAAGCACAACACTTAGGACGCAGCCCTCTAACCTCTGTGGCCAACCAAATAAGCTTAGTGAAGGTGAAATTTTTACTTCTATGTTTATGTTTGATAATGCTGCATCTTAGACAAAAGCTAGGAAAACCAGGATGGCTGTAGAAGAGCCCTCTCTCCACTCCAACCTTTCTTCACCTCCCATCATAAGCAAAGCCATGAAAAGGTGTTACTGGTCCCTAAAGGAATGTAACCTTGAGCATTGGACATTTAAGACTAAAAAAGAACATACATTCATCCTTGGATTTTGGCAGGAAGTAGGACAAATAAGAAAATGCAATTCCAGTTATGACCCGACAGTTATCGCATCTAAGAAAGAAGAGAGAAATCACTCGAACATCATCTCTCAAAGCTCAGAACAAGACTAAACCAACATTTCTACTTAAATCATAGACTAATTCATTGTGGTAAGATCACCTGGGCTGAAATTAGAGAAAACTGGGAAGATATATTTACATTCCAGCAGAAGTTATAACTCGATCCTGTAATCCCATATATAGGATGAAAGCGCCCTGAAATGTCTTCATTTTTAAATTTACTTCTCACGATGTTTTGCTATCACAGACTCAGCAAAGTTAAGTTATTTTGAAATTTAAAATGTCCACTCACATTTTCATATCACTATTCCCCAAGGCAGTAATGGATGCCATAGAACTGTGTCAGTGTGAATCAGCTGCAACATGTGGATGATTATACTTTCATTCCGCTTGAGTTTTGGGCTAGATAACCAGGCCTAAAGCTGTGTAAGCATTTAAATCCCTTCCAGAAAGCAGTTCATATTGCTGATTTACCACCTGAGCAGTACTTATAATACAAGCATTGACATGGATTCAGACTTAAGTTGTTTAGGAAAACATTTGGTGCTCAAGTTGACTGTGTATATTCCAGGAGATATCAGTTGCATTGCAGTATCTCAGTGTACAGCACCCCTGGAAACAGAAATGTGATTAAAAGAGTAGTGTGTGTCAACCTCAACAGTTCTAACAAAAGCCATAGCTATTATTAGAAACAAAGCTAGGAATGCTGCAGAGCCTTATGAACAATGAACCATCATCAGCTCCTGCTATTTGTCATACCATGACCCAATGAAGTGTAAGATCAATACAGTAGGCACTGAATCCCTGGGTAAAGGTACCAGTGCAAAACATAGTGATTTCTCTGTGGAGGTAACCAACCACATGAAGAATGTGTTGTTAAATCAAAAACCCTCTTCATCATGGACAGAAGATGAAAACTAGAACTTTGTGCTATTCAGTTCTACTTTATTTGCCAAAAATTGGAAAGATTACTTTAAACTACAGGAACAGTATAGGTTTACTTCAATGTGCAAGGATTTTTGAGTCAGCAAATAATGATTAGAAAAATTTTTGGAGAGACTGATTTTTTCCCAGTAGCTTTTATAGTGCACTCAAAAAGTGCAAGTCACAAGGCTACACCTGATTATTTGAGAGATAGATTTAGAAACTGTAAATGACAACAGCCATTCAATAAGAATGAGGCAAGATATTTGCATTCATGTACCATAAAGAACCTTCTTCATTGAGAAATGTAAACACCAAAATTAAAGCTGAATGGTCATTATGGTCTTCAATATTTTGAGCCAATGCTACTGGTAATTTTACTGCCTTGCACTAATTTACCATTTACAAAATTGGAAGGGGAGTAAAAGGTTAAGTTTACACACTTACCCATTCACTAACAGTTGAACATCAAGCCTGGTTTAATTTCCAAGTTTTGTTACACTGTTTATCAGACTTTTTTGGCTATAATACTAGGCATCTTTTGCTATGTTAACTCGGATATTTAAAACCTTGCTGATTCTAGTTAATGAACCAAGGCATCGATCTCATCTTTGTGATTTGCATCCAAACCTTCTACTTATGTTTTGTCAAAACAGTCCCTCACTTTAGTAACTGCTATACAAGACTTAATTGCTAATTTTATAATGGTTTATTTACAAGAAACAAAAGTGATTGACAAATCACACAAACCCTCAATATATTAATTTTTGCAAGAGCTTTAACATGCAATGTGCCCTTGAATACATTTTTGTGGTGTGGAACTTGAGAACTGAAAATACAACAAAAGGATATTTGGAAGGAATGGATCCACAGTTTTTTAAAGCTTTGAAAACTGAGGTTCAAGTAGTGACTATTGGACAAACTGTTGTGTTTGATAGAACTTGGATTCACCTAGAGTTAAATAAAAATTGGTGAAACTAAGTTGCTGAAGAACAGCAAAGAAAAAATAATCTTGCAGAGAATAAGAATGTGCAACAAGAATGACTGAAGTTTGTTCTTACTAAAAATGGTAGATTGAGATTGGTTCGTAATGAAAATATAATATGAAGGTAAAATTGTGATTTAAAAAAACAAAGATAAACCTGTAAAAGAACAATAGCCTCATCAAAATAGTTATCTCCCACAGAGTTTGAACCTTCAATACACTTAATGCTCTGCTGTTTCCAGTGAAAGTATGCTCTCTTACACATAGAATCAACAGTGGAGTAGGCAAGCCAGGGAGGAAACATCAGTTGTGGCTACTGATAACCTAGAGAACTATTCATCCACCTCTGCCAACCCCATGAGCTCTCCAGAGGAATTGAGCATATTTTTGCAATGTCAGTGATGTATTCACAGAAGGAAATTTTTTTAAAAGGTGCATTATTTTATTATGTTTATTATCTGGGAACCTCGTAAAAATTAGTCAATGCTTTCATCAATTTAAAAAAAAATTATCTAATATGTGTGGATGTGGCAGGAAGTCTAGTCTAGGGGTCAAGAAATTCCTTTATTTTCCAATATATACTCTATGAATGCATTTTTTAGTTTCTGAAACAAAGCTATCTTAGGGATGCATCTGCTAGCTTTAGAGACAGGCTGTTGTATGCAGGTTCAGCCACAGAGCTGTCAGACCCACCCTGCTGTGGCTCCTGCTTGCAAGGGCTTTTGCATATTGGTTCTATGATTGCCAGTTGAACAAAGCTTGTGTAAAACCAGCAGGGTCCAGATGCTTGTAAACATAGACAAAGTCACCCAATGAAACACTCTCTTTAGCCCCATAAGACCAGCTGGGGTATGTAAAGTTGCACAAGTCTTTTTCCAGATCTAGATCCCAGCTATTTGTTCAGAGACACGGAGTCCTGTAGTAGAGATTAATCCTTTGATTCCTGTTTGAAACCATGTATTTCCAAACACACTGATAGAGTAGCAGATACAGCCAGTAGGGGATTTGTTTAGATAAAGTATGATTGAGCATTTGCACAACTGTCTTATAGTAACAAACACGAGCAAATTTAGCTCTTCATGCCTATGTAAAACTAAAAGCACAAACCCATGAAACTTGCTTGCATTTTCTTAGTAGCACAACAGCAGTTAGAAGTTTAACACCAATGACTTCAGGTTTTTCCTCAACTTCAAACAGGCTTCATACTGAGAAAGATGGATTTTTTTTGTCAGCCTTGAAACCACTCAAACAGAAAGAAAAGTTCACAGCCTAGCACAACACCAGCCCAAACCAACTCAGTATTAAAACAGAGAATACAAAACACAAGCCAGTGTCTTTTATACTTACTTAAGCAGCACTGCTTCAAGGAAGTCTTTATGGTTCACTCCTGAAGTTTCTCATTCCTTCTTCAGGATCTCAGCCACCACTCACTCTCATCATAAATGCCAGATCAGTTTTGACAGATTCAAATCCCAGGGGAAACCTGCACTACACTTTGCCCACACAGTCTTAGCAGGAAACCTGTCATGAAACTCAGGTCTTCCTCCCACACTATACTTCAAAGAAAAAACACAGTTTCTTCTACAATAAATAAATAGACATTTTAAAACCAATAATAAATGTCTTATTTGGATTTTCATATGCGACAAACAGAAACTTGATTCACCTCTTTTTTTAATGTACAGAATAAGCAGTGTGCCAACCTACTCTTTACTTTTTAAGTAATTGGAGACATCTGGGTTACCATTTGCTAATGGAAAATAATCAACCAATTTATACTTTGTCAACAGATATGTTATTATTTGCTAAGAGGCTTGGCTTGTTGAATGCATTTTGGTTGTATTGTATAGAAAAAACACAAGGCAGTTCTCTTACTGAGAAGGCATTGGATTTTATTTTAAAGCCTTTTATATTTTCTTTCATTTCTATATAGTAGTAACATTTCCTGATCTTTTCATTTGAGTATTTTCTTGAATATTGCAGCATTATCCACTGTGTCTTTCTTAGATAATAGTACTCTACTATAAAATAGAAGATTAATAAAATATCGGGCTGATTTTTTTCCAGCCCAAACTCCTCATATAAGGATATAATTTCAAGAAAATAATTTATTCTTACCATATAGGCTGCAACAGGAACCATATCTGCCTTTATTCTGAACTGAAAAATGGTATGATATCCAAAAATTCATTAAACACATATGGCAACACCAGTAAAAACAAAAAAAAAAAAAAATAAAAGTAGAAACAAAAAAATTACTCGATATTCCTTATGCCTATTGACTCAGAGGAACTGTGAATCAAAATCAGGACAATGTTTTGTCGATTTCTGGGGCACAGTATATCTAAAAACAATTAAGTGAGGGCAGGGAGAGAAATGGAGAAGAGGAATTTAAACAATACAGACTACTTTACCAACATATTGATTGTATGGTTTGGATGATTTATAGTGAATTCTACTTTTTGAAGAGCTACTTCAGTTCTTATTTTTTCTACTGTCACTGAAACTTCTTAAAAGCTCTGGATAACCAGCTATCTTATGGCAGCTCAAATGGACCATGTGCTGCCTTTTGCCTTTTGAAAACTAGGTCCTTTCAAGAGGATAACTTCACAATATTTAAAATCTGTGCTAAATTATGCAAATCTACCAGGTTTATCACTATTATAAATTTCATAAAACACTGTGGATTCAAAGTACACTTCTGTGAACACAGTTTTATAGTACAGTAGAAACTCGAGGCAAAAGAGTTAACTCTTTAATTTTTTACCTGAAGCTGAATACACAGTAGAAGTTCCTTTCCTGAATATATCTATGGCTGTAGCAGAATTTATGTAAAATTCCCAAATGCCTTGCAACCAGCAGTAAAAAAGATAACTTCTTTTTTTGATCCTGCCAGTACCACCTAGAGACAGAGATCCTCCACAAACAGATCTATTAATACTTCCTAGAGACCAACCAGATCAAAAGCGAGTGGGCAAGTACTGGAAGTACACATAGTTTCTCTTTAGGAAATGTTTAAGGAATGAAACAGGAAAGCAGGAGATCAGAGTTGGAGGCTAGGGAGCAGAAATATACACTATGTATCAGTAAGCATTAAGAATGATGGATAGCTGAGCCCTTCTGAATTCAGGAGCTATCTGCACAGCTTGTAGTATTCACTGCGGCTGAGGATATAATTCATTACATTAAGTTTGTAAACCTGTATGCACAATAAAAGGACAGAATTAAGGGTTTACTGTTGTAAGCAAACTGGTCCTTCCAGAATGAACAGTTGTTGCACTAAGTTTGTATAGACAGCATTTTTTTATTTTGTTTACTTCTTTATATTAGCATACTACTGTAGTAGATGTGGCAGCTGACTTGGAGTTCCTTTATCTGCAACTCTGCTGTTTAAATAAAAAGTTATTCATTTCCTTCAGAAGTTTGGTGCTTTTTTATTTATTTGGGTTTTTTTTAAAGTAAACTAGCTAATAATAATCTCTGGTAATTAATTTTGGAAACGTCATTTAGGTCAAAAGAAAAAAGACAAAGAAAATAATCTTTGACCTACATTACAGCCACTCACGCGAGTGTATGGTTCACTCATAATTCATTGTATGAACAATCAAAGGAAGTCCTGAAGTTTATCTTGCACAAAAGTGAGAAAGAAAAACTGGTGGGAGTGCAATTAAACTAAAAGCTTTTAAATAGAAATAAGATCCATAATAAAATAATGATGTTTTCATTCTTATTACTCTCTTATATCTTGTCTAAGCTGAATTAACTATCATTCAGCATATCTTGGAGCAAGAAGGCAAGTTCTAATTATTAAAAGCAATTTCACTGGGTGTGATGATAGAAACAGATTTTTCTGTGCTGTCAGATACGTATGTGTGATCATATGCCACGAAAAGGGAAATCTGATTGCTTTTCTGACATACTGCAGGGTGAATTATGGTTAGTTTGTTGTAATTCACATAGGAAAGTGGAATGTAGAACCTTTCAATTTTTAGATCATCACATTAAGGAACAGATTTGTCTTTTCCCTAAAATAATATATTCTCTTTGGTCTTAAACTCGATGCACCTAAACATTTCATATCATTGAGGCTGTTTATAAATATTTTGGGCTTAATTAATATTTTATTAGTAAGAATTAGCTGCATTGCAAAATGTCAGCCAGCATTAATATTGTAGTGGGCAAAGATTTATTGCCAAGAAGTCCAAAACCATCCTGCCTTGTACAAGAAATAGAATGCCCAGCAAGACCAGGGACGAGATCGTCCCCCTCTGCTCAGCACTGGTGAGGGCAAATCCTAAATCCTGTGCTCAGTTTTGGGCCCCTCAACACAAGAAAGGAATTGAGGTGCTGAAGCGTGTCCATAGAAAGACAAAAGAGCTGGTTAAGGGTCAGTAACACAAGTCTGATGAGAGGGGGCTGAGGGATCTGGGCTTGTTCAGCCTGGAGAAAAGGAGGCTCAGGGGAAACCTTAATGCTCTCTATAAATACCTATTAGGAGGCTGTGGCCAGGTGAGTGGTGGTCTCATTTCCCAGGAAACAAGTTACAGGACAAAAGGAAATGGCCTCAAGTTTCATCAGGGTAGGTTTAGATTGGATACTAGGAAAAACTTCCTCATTGAAAAGGTTGTCAAGTATTGGAACAAAGTACACAAGGAAACAGGGAAGCTGCTATTCCTGTAGGTATTTCAAAAATGTGTAGCTGTGCTTTAGTGGTGGACTTGGCAGCACTGGGTTAATTGTTGGACTTGATGATCCTAAAGGTCTTCTCCAGCATAAATGACTTCATGATTCCATGACCTTTCTGTTTAAATTTTGGAAGAGATGTTAATAGCAGCTGTTGATACCAAAGGAGTCACAGCCTATCGGAGCACATCAGTAGAAAATAAAAATAAAAATAAAAATATGAAATATTATTTCTAAGAACAGAAAATTCATCTGGTAGAGATGGGACAATATCAGCTGATGAGTTGGTAGAAAAAATAGCAGAAGACACTGCAATAAAGCAAGAGACACCAAGTTAAAGTATGTGCTAGGTGTAGTTGCAAATGATGTTGTACTTAGGAAAACAGGATTAGATTATTAGTTAGTTCACTAGCTAGGCCAATGTCCTGGGTTGCAGTAGTGCAACCAATTTAATTTTGAGATTGTGTTAAAAAATAAACTTTTTTTGAAATAGTTGTCTCTATCACCCCTGTGTTTTCCTGTACACAACCTGCAAATCTATTTGCCTCAACCTTCCAACTACTTAAACCCAGATCCCATGTATTATTGCAAAGACTCCTACAGAATGGTGGTGTCAGCTCTTGCTCCTCTTTGGCACTCTTCAAATACTATCACAGTCACTTTCAAACTATTTGAGTTTTCAGACTAACACCAGGGAGAGATTAGAGGATCTTTTCAGCTCTGTTTTAAAATACCATTTGCAGGAGTTGAGCTTGCCATCTGGTGCTGAGAATTTCTCCATGGTATTTGCTTCATAATGCTGCCAGTCAGTACTGCTGAACAGAGAGGAGAAACACCAGTGTATCACTCAAGCCACATTCATTTCTGATTAGGCCTCTTTCATAGATGGTAAAGCAGAACACCAGCTTTCCTGTCCCACTCTTCTCTCATGAAATGCTATTTGTGTTCTGGTGATGCTTGTAATGACCTTTTATTATCTAATACGTGCTTTTAGCACCATGACATTAACTACAATTTATGATTTTTCCATATGCTTTCAAAAGACACATATTCTTGGAAACCTGTAAATTGTACATATTTTTTTGTTGATGTTAAAAAAAAGAAACTGGAATTTATGCAACATGCTCATGCCTAGCCCTAGGGAGAAACTAAGTGCTTTAAAGTCAGAAATATCTTTCAAAAATGCAAATAAGGAACAGACTCACAAAAGCTGTAAGTTATAGAGTATGACATAATCATGGAAGGAACAGTTTTCCAGCTCCAGTGTTGCCTAACAGCTAGCATTTCTTTCCACCTGTTTTTCCTTCCACTCTGCTTATCAGGTAATTTGATTTTGGAACCATTAGTCTTACAGTTTAGAAGGACATTTATGCCAATTCTTGAGTCCCTCTCTGAAATCCCTGCTAGTTCTTCACAAGCCACTGACAACTTAAGGCCTTTGTCGACTCAAGATCAACATAATTACAAGACTAACAAGAAAAGAAGACTTAGGGCTTATGAGAAATCTTTCTATAAGAACAGAAGAAGTAGCACCCAAATGTCCACCTTGAAAGTCCTACACATCCTGAAATAAATTAATGCATCCAGAAAATGGATACAAGCATTTATTTAGCCTGTTTCTGCTTTTAGAACCTTTATTTAGCCTATTTCTGCTTTTAGAACCCAGAAAAAAAATTAATTGTCCCTTTCACAAGAAAAGGTTATACAGTATCTTGTAAAAGCCTCTCTTCTTTTTGTTGTGATAAAGTATTGTCAGCTCATAAATTTAAAAAAAAATCACTCTACCTCTATGAGATTGAAAATCAGAGCTTCTGGAAAATTTAAGGCTAAGACCCTAAATTACACTTTCAACTTCTCTTTGAAGTAAAAATCCCCAGAGGATTTCCACAGCTGCCTCTCACCCTAGTGAAAAAAGTAACTTAGAGCATAGATAGTATGTAATTATTTGGGCTAATGAGTGCAAACAATCCAGACAAAGCAAGAACAGGTAATACAAAACATTTATAAAACAGCCAAAGTATTTCAGAATTACTTTTGAAAACACAAGCTTACCAGAAAAACAATAGCCAAATAACATTTTATGTCACATAGATAGCATTCCTCATTGCACTATGCATGCATGCTGTCCAGGCTGCATACTCAAGAGTAAGAGTCTTGACCCTTTCTAAAAGGTAAAGCAACGATTTTTTTTTTTTTTTTTTTTTTTTTTTAAGAAAATTATGGAAAAATTGGGTTGAGGACAGAATAACAGCCCAAAAGTCTTCAGAACTACTGTAATCACTTTCAACAACCTTAAAAACATAAAGATTAAATAAAAATGGAGCAGTGACTCTAAATGTTGTTCTAAAAGAGCTAGTGAAGTTCACCACTGGAGGGTGGCACTACAGAAAAACAGCAGTTGTATTAAGAAGAGGCAACAAATTTTCATTTAACTCCATCAGTAGAAAGTGGTGCAATACTGAGGCTTCACACTGTCTTTGGACCATAATGGAGTAAGCACTTTGACATGACCATGCCTCTGACCTTTTCTTTGGTGCAAGTTTCCCAAAGATTAAAATGTCCTTAAAATTAAAACAAAAACCAACCAAAAACCAAATCCAAAACAAAAAAACAAACCCCACACACATTTTATTAGAATAGAGAAAATGCTTTGCCTTATATACAGACACTCAGAATGACTAATCAACCAAACAAAAAATTATTATACGCTTACAGCCATGTTGGCCAAGGTACACCAGAAGCATGATGAATGGCTGGCTTTTAGACACCTCTCAGGACCTTCTTTCTTCCACAAGCTCTCTTCCTTCAAGAACACACCAGCAGGCAGATGTCTGCTCTCCTAAAAGAGAGTATAACATAGATGTGGCATTATGCATCACAAAGTCTTTACTATATCAGTAATGATAGGTGTGGGCAACTCTGGCCTGCCAGAGAGTAGCCTGGGGATGCACAAGAAGTTGGAAGACAACATAGCCAGGACAGATGATCTCAGCTAACTAAAGGCATATTCCGTTCCATACCATATGGTGCCATTCTCCATAAAATAATTGGTAGGTAAGTTTTTTTGGGCTACAATTGCTCAGGCATTGCAGGCATTGGTGGGACATTGGTTTGGCTTTTTTTTTCTTTTTTTTTTTTGGCCTTGGGTTTAGTGTTTTGTTGTTTTGGGGTGGTTTTTTGTCTGTTTGGAAGGATTTGTTTTTGTGGGGTCAGGGGCATGCAGGGAGGGGTGTGTTTGTGTGAGTCTGTTTTTTACTTGTTAAATTGTCTCTCTTAATCCATGAGTTTCCTCTCCTTTACCCTTCTGATTCTCTTTCCACCTCACTCAGATGGAGTGAGGGAGCAGTGGTGTGGTGCTTAGCTGCCTAGCGTGGCTATACCACAAGTACTATTTGCAAATTTTAAGGTACTCAAGAAACACTAAAGAGTTTGTTTCTCACAGTATCTTCAAGTAGATGAATGTAGTGTTTTAGTAATTAACTGGTTTTAAGTGCTATTAGCTGATGCTTCAATGTTATAATGGCTTCCAGCACAATGGCAGTGTGGATTTGTAAAACAAATATTGTAGATATTAATTTCAGAACTATCATAGATCAAATGGGTAGTGATGCTCTTGTTATTTTATTTATTCTTGTTTATTATTGTAATAAAGCAACAATGTAAATCTTGAATTTCATTAGAGTCAGGCTTGTAGCTACATGGAATCACATATCTGGTGTTTTGACAATAGTGCTTTGTCTAACTTCATATGAGTTCCAAAACTAACTTTTTTACACTAGAAAATGATAAATTTATCTATCAGCCATCTATCTATCTATCTATCTATCTATCTATCTATCTATCTATCTATCTATCTATCATCTATCTATCTATCTATCTATCTTCCAAAACTTTTGTTTGGAAGAATGAGGTTCCATTCAAAATCTGATTGACTTTTTTTTTACTTGGAATGCCATGAACCAGAGACATTCAGGCCCTAAGCATTCCCAAGATCCTCTTTGTCTTTAACTCTTCAATTACTTATGTTCATAGTAACTCAATCACCTGCAAATTTGTTTTACCAAATAGTTTATCTTTCTGTGTAGTCTTATCCAACTGGAAAAGCAAGCCTACACCTTTCTGTCTGGGCCTCTATGAATTATTGTCTGAGGCTATTCAAACTCCCAGTACTTCACAGGTCACTTTCCATAACATCATTTTTCCACCTTTTGTTTTGTCTATTTACTCTGCTGTCTCTGAACCGTACATCCTAATTCCACCAAGGCTGGTGCTGCAACTTTGTGGCTTATGCAAAATACTTCTCCAGGAACCTGATGTTTCCCTGACATTCATACGATTAGCCAGCCTTCTTTTCATATAATTTTATAAGTGTCATGGCTGACAAGTAGATAATTTCATTGAAGATCATACAAAGTCTTTTGTTTAAGGAATACATATTGGCATTGACAGATAAGCAATACTGGTCACTGAGTTCTCATTGGAAGCCACCTCTGGATAGCTAAACTCTTGAATAGAGAACACTAAATTAAAACTTAGATGTGGTTTCTCAGGACGTTTACAGGTGAATTTTGAAAATCTCTATGGATAAAGGTTCAACACTCTCTAAGTCCCTATTCCAATACTTCTAAATGAAGAAAATACCTTCTTTGTGTACTTTTGGATTTCTCCTTTTCTAAACTGTGACCTTTTGATCTCTTTGCTTTTGCTCTGTTGATCTGAGAAGAGTCACAATCCACCTCTACAGTCCTTTCTTTTGAAAGTGAAAAGCTAAAATAAGATATCAATAGCCTTCTGTTTCCAGGCTTAATAGATACTGTACCCCATAGAAGTTTCTTTTATGTTGTGCTCCAGCTCCTTGCCCATAACTGAGGAATAATGGGACACAGCTGAGCCCACTCCAGTTTTCCAACATTTTTCTTCTACTACATATGCAAAACTAGAAAGAATAAGTGTAGCTTCATGAGTGCTAAGATGGACAGTCTTTGACCTTGACTCTTTACTTATTATTGCAGCCCAATATGTGATTAAATTTCACTGCTGAAAGGAAACCTTGCTGGCTCATATTCCATTCATGACTCAAAACTTTCTTATTCTCTTTTGAATAGCTTCTGCATACTGTCTGAGCCCTCAGAATTCACAGAGATGTTCTTTCTGAATCAGTTTTTGCATTTGTGTTTGTTGGAGTTCATGGGATGCCTATACTCCTGTTCTCTCAGCTTTTTGAGGTCCTGACAAACAAATCCCTGATCTACCTGGGTGTGCTCGTTCAGAGTATAAGCTGAGAACACAAGAACACAAAGATGTGCAGGCTTAGTTAAATATGACCATTATTGATGCTTAACTTATTTGTGGGTATGTCTCAGATGATCCTCAATGCAGAAATGAAAACTGGAAGACAGTCCTTTCCTAGATAGCATCCAATCAATGGAGAGACATCCCAGCAGTGCGGAGATAGACAGGTGGACATACAGAAAGAAATAATTGAAAATATTTTCCATAATAAGTGATTGTGAAAGCATAACAGGACCAAGGCATTACAATTTCATTCTAGATATCTTGTATACCTGCATTCAAGCTCATTTTTCACCTTTGTGGGAAGGATTTGTAAATAAGTATGCTAGTTTGGAGGTGCTTGAAGACTATAAAAAGAGAAAGAATAAATTACCTGAGACATGTTCTTTCAAATAAAATTTTTAAGGAGGAAAGATGGAAGGAGACACAGGGAATTTACATAGAGGATTATATAGATTTTTTTTCTTAGAAGAAAACATATATCCTTACAATATTAAACAAGTTTTTTGTTTTGGGTCAGTTTGGTTTAGGGCTTTTTTTGGCTGTTTGTTGTTGTTGTTGTTGTTTTTGTTTATTTTTTCATTCTGGTGAAGTTTTACAGGTTAGAATTGTCTGGGAAATGAAAATTTAATTTGTGAGAAACACTCAAGTGGCAAAATATGCCATTCTTCCATGTTGAAATTGATTCAGGTAAGTTTTTTTAAAAGTGATCCAAATTTCTGATGTTAAATTATTCTCTTTATTTCTCAAAGTCACCAGAAAGCCCAGCTGTGTTTCAAAAATTTCTTGTTGGGAACTTCATCAGTATCAGTGGTTCCATGAATTGTGTTTGCCCTTTGTAGAACAGCAACTTTAAGCCCAAAAGGCATATTTCTTTTTAAACGGTCCATGGCTATTAAAAATTGAGTAGGCAAAAGGAAAGTAAATCAAGGGGGATATTTATTCTGAAATTAACATTTAAATATTTAAATACTTCTAATAGTTAAAATTTATTTTTAATTGTTTCCGAGGATTCAGTCATGCACTGTGCTATAGTGGTCCAAAAAAAAAAAAAAAATCTGCCCCAAATTTAGGTGAAAAGAAATTGATCTGCTGTGCACCACTCTAAGGAAAGACTGCAGCATATATCAGAAAGGGCTATCCCTGGAGAAAGGGATATATAGGAGTCACAGGAGCTTATAATAGTCAGGATTAATGTAACTGTGTTACCTACTGTGTGGTTCAGCTGTCTGTGACCCGAAGTCCACGTTTTTTACAGTAAAACTATGTAACCATGGCTGAGGTTGCTGAAGAACCTCTTTTGTGATTAGAGAAACTGTGAGAAAGTACATTTGATTTGCACCGTGCAATATATAGTAAGACTGCTGAGATGTGAGCACAAAGAGTAAAGCAAAGATAAACCACAGCTCTAAATTATATGAAGTATACAAAAGGCTACAGGGAAAAAGCATTAATATAAGAGAGCTCCACAGCTCTGAAGCTCCATTTCAGGGAGCAGCAGGTGCCAGACCTTTCCTATCACATCAGCTACTGTCTGCCAGCAAAGACGTTGTGATGCATTGTTCACAGGGGTCTTAGGATGAAGGAAGAGACGAGAAAGTTGACTCCATGTTAGAAGGCTTGGTTTATTATTTTATGATCTATTTTACGTTAAAAACTACACTAAAAGAATAGAAGAAAGGATTTCATCGGAAGGCTTAGCTACGAAGAGAGAAGGAATGAATAACAAAGGCTTGTCTCTGACCGAGACAGTCTGGACACGTGGACTGTGATTGGCCATTAATTATAAACAACTAGATGAAACCAATCACAGATCCCCCTGTTGCATTCCACAGTAGCAGATAAGAATTGTTTACAGTTTGTCCCTGAGGCCTCTCAGCTTCTCAGGAGGGAAAAATCCTAAGGAAAGGATTTTTCATAGAACATGTCGGTGACAACGTTGGATGTCTTAAGTATGACAAGACAATTTGGTAGTCTGAAGTACACTTAAAGAAGTATGTGAGTGTTTGGCTCAGTGGCTTGATAATGCTAGATATCATTTGTGTGTGATAGACAATTAACGATGGCTTTATACTTTAAAGTTTTATATAGCAATCTTCAGAGTCTTTCAGTAAGTGCAAAAAGATGCCCCAAAAAGTGACCCTGAGAGAGACATATGGTTACATCAGTTGCTACTGCTCATGTCCCAGCTGAATACTGAGAATAAATTTAGGTTGTTTTTTTAAGAACTGCAGTAACATTCCTAGACACAAGTGGAGGCGTAAATAAAATTTGGTGACCTTGGGTGTAAATCTCTTCTTAGGTAATTCTGAAGTCATTGGTAAGATATATATGTGTACTGAGAAACACTCTGAATCTTCTATGATAGGGAGGCAAAACTGATCCTCAGAGTCCTTACAATCTGTTTGGGCAGGTCAGACAAAACTTTTCAGGTCAGCACAGAGAGTACTATAATGAAGAGATGCGTGTGGCTCATTTGCCAGTTACATGCAGTAAAAATGTATTCAGTATTTCAGTTTATATATGTGTGTATATATATATATTTTTTTTTTTTAGTAAAATATTTACCTGTATGCACATGCTGGTATGTGGTATGTGGTGACATAGTACATTTCACTGTCAGTCCATTAGAACATTTGCTATACCCATCATTTAAATTTCAGCCATCAGCAAAGCTGTTAATGATTTCCATATATCTGGCCAAATAGATGCATAGAAATCTGAAAACTTACTGAAAATTGTTCTGGAGCAACAAAACGATTAGTTGTTGTGGGCAAGAAAACAGATTCAACATGCAAATCCACAGAACCATAAAGCACAGAAAAATTAAATTACATAAACTTGATGTAGGTTAGAAAAGACAAATAATGAGTATTGTAAATAGGCCTCCCTTAAGCACAATAATGGTCTGTGCTGTTAAACTCATAACCTAAGGGCCACACCTAATCTTCATGTGCATAGAGATTTATGTCAGGAAGGTAAATTCTAATTGCTGCTACACTGCCCCAGGCTTGATTACTTCTTTTGTTGTAAAAAGAGGCGGGGGAGGCATGTCACAATGTATCTTTATTTATATTTAAGCAACTCCCAACAGAAGACCTCACTGATAGAACAAAATAGAATATAAATTATGTATACGTTTATGTTTACCAAACATAACACAACTCACCTGTTCAGAATCTGGTTTGGACTGAAGAAATAAAAAGGAGAAATTTCTTTGGTGTTTAATGAAATCTGTGATGTATATGCAGACGGTCTTTCCAATGTAATCACTGAGGTATGAAACATTGACTTTGTATGTGCATTCTTTGATTACAGTAAAGCACTTCTAGGACTCATGTTTGTGCAAGGTGTGTTGAACTACAGCCATTGAATCTCCATTTAGTTTTCCACTTCAGTCATTGGGAAAGAGAATTGGAACAGACAAAAAGAATTAACTAAGGGACTGACTGTAGAAAAGACTACAAGGAAGATGTGCAGACCTCTGGTGTTAGCTTGAAGAAGAGTTGTTCCAGTCCTGTACCTATAGGGCTTCTTACAGCACTTTGTAGTGCCTGACAGCCAGTAGCATCCACTGTGAACCTTCAAAGTCACAAGAGACTTGTCAGCATCTCACATTCCCATTCTCACAGGTTGAGGAAAGGAATTTGAACGGATAACACCGATATCCTTTGTTGCTATGTCCTTGACTCTGGAGATGTTTTACTGATTAATGCTCAATTCAAATAGTATTTGAGTTAAACATAAATATTGGAATTCATATATATATATATATATATATATATATATATATATATATATAAAGTTTGAAAATTAGCTTTGGGACTAAAAGAGAGTAACTCATACTGTGTCTGCATCAGAATTTTCAAATTATAGACTTTGAGGTAACTAGTTTTTGAATCTTATTATTACAATAATTATTTTTACTTAAATAGCATGATACCCACTTTCACATTCGAGAGAATTAGTAATAAATCCTTCTGAAACAATGAAGTAAGTTCATTCTTTCAAGTGGTTTTTCATGATACTGTTAATAACTGGATTACAAATTGGTGATGTTTCTTGTATTATAGACACAGATACTATGCTATTAGGTATTGTTTTTTAGAAAATATGAGAAGGAATTACAGATTTCCAATAGCTCTAAAGTCATGATAACTGAAGACATCAATGAAAAAGATAAAGGCATAAAGATATTCTGCAAGACAGGGAAATCCCTTTTGAAAACTCTACTGTATAGAATACAAAGCTTTTCAAGGAAAAAGTGTTTATGAGAGACAGTAAAAATAGTGAAAAATTCTGTTCATCTGAGCTAAGAGATGCCAGCAATTACTTTCAAGGGAAAAAATAGGACAAAACAAAAGAAAGAAGTGATGTGTTGCCACCCAAAGCAAAGGATTGTATGCATTAGATCTCCAAATGTCACTCATTTTCAGACTGTAAGTATATAAATTAATTACAACATACATTTATCTCTAGTACTCAAACTTTAAACAAAATTTCTTGCTTTGCTAGCAAGTATGTGAAATAAAATGCACCATGAAGAAGTTCTAAGATACCCAGCTGTAAAAGCAGACGAGTTATCTACAGTAAGCCAGGAAGGCACTTTATGAAGACAGTTTTGCTTCTTAAAGAAGATCAGGACACTGAAAATTACAGTTCACTTTAATTTTGTTTATTCTTGCCTTCTTCCTCTTTTACCATAAGAACTGCAGTTATTTTCAGCATCTTGCTTTTTCTTACGGGAGAAAGCACAAAGAATTGAAGGAAGAACACTTCTTCTCCCTGTTGGCAATACCAAAATCTAAAGTAACACAGCTGTAATATTGGCCCAGTTGAAGTTCAGAGACCAGTAATGGATTGGGGTTTCTGTAAGATTGTGCAATTTCCCATTCAAAGGTTTATAAAATGGAGTGGATAAAGGACAGTTTCAAATCTCCTGGTGTTTACCAGGCTCATCTAGTTGTGTTCTTCCAGCTTTGCTTTGAAAAAATTACAAAGAGCAGACCTTCTCTCAGTCTATTCTCCTGAAATAGCATCGGGAAGAGCCCCCCGTCATTCCTGCAACCCTAGCAGCTCTCTAGCATGCATCTCCGTTCTGCCTTCAGGTGAGATCAAGCTTTCCTCCTTTAAAAGGCTAAGCAGAGTTAAAACACTACTGAGTCATTAGTGAACAAAGGTGACATTACAGCAATCATCTCAGACAGTAAATCACCTTGCCCACTGTGCCACAACGATGCTAATTAAACACAAAGCACTCAGTCCAGCCCATATTTCAGCTGAAGAATTGCCACTGAGGACAATATTACAACAGCAATGAACTTGACCTAATGTCCTTGGAAAGATCACTTCAGAGTGACATTTCTGAAAAGAAAAATGGCATAGCTACAACGGTGAGACACAGAGGAAGGAAGAGGGCAGTAGTTCAAACCTTTTTCATATGGACAAAAATCACTGATTATATCCTGGAGATTCCTGCCTCTTTTAAAATTTAAATTAAGCGCAAAGCTCATCCCTTGCTTCTCATATTGGCACTTGGTTGCTTTAAAAATATTCCATAGCTAAGCAGATTAGAAAAAAAAAACCTTTTCCCTCACCCAATCTCACAAAAATCTGTGTTGTTGAAGCAGAGGGAATAATATGGCCTTCCAGATAACCTTTGCAATAGAATTTAAGGTTTGACTTGCCAGTGAGTTCTCAAAAAATCCACGAATTTTTCAGAAAAGTATGTATCTTCTGATAAAATGTAAAAGAGGGGGACAGAGGCAAAATAATTGTTATCAGTGTCAGCTGCGTGAAGATACTTCATAAGGGTCATGACGACAATCAGGGTGCTGGAACACCTCTCCTGTGAGGAAAGGATGAGAGTGTTGGGTTGTTCAGCCTGGAGAAGAGGAGGCTCTGGGGAGACCTTACTGCAGCCTTAAAGGGGGCTTATAAGAGAGATGGAGACAAATTTTTCAGCAGGGCCTGTTGCATTATGTCAAAGGGTAAAGGTTTTAAATTGAAGAAGGGTCAGTTTAGGTCAGATACAAGGAAAAAGTTTTTAAAGTGATGGTGTTAAAACACTGGAATGGATTACCCAGGGAGATGGTAGATGTCCCGTTCCCCGAAACACTCAAGGGGCTCTGAGCAATCTGATCTCACTGAAGATGTTCTTGCTTAGTGCAGGAGGGTTGAACTGGATTTTTTTCTATACTACATAAAAGTAGAATAGTCACTCAGGTTGAGTGTCTGAGAGAACCTTTCCTATCCACATTTTTTTTTTTTTGATATTTTTTTTTTTCAGGAAGGGTTGTGGCAGGGTGAGAAGAGAAATGCAGTTTAAAAAAATGCTGGTTTAAATAGAGACTCACAACAACTCTGAATGTAATAAACCACACCAGTGTCCCCTAGACAAGGAACCATGGCTGGATGGATTTCAGGGGAGGCAGGCATCTTCTACAAATTCTTTTCTATTTTTATAGGTTGAATAAATTTCTAGTATGGAAAGGAAAAGGGACAAATTTTGTTTAAAAAAAAAATTTTTTTTTGTTTGTTTTAAATTTGGAAAATATCAAAATGTTGGAGGCATGGTATCAAGAGACTAAAGAAAATGCTTATGGCAACAATGAACATTTTCCTGCCTCACATTCCACTTGCCAAAACAAATGAACTGAAAATTCAGACCGAACATCTCACTCCACTCCTCCTTTGATTTTTGAAAAGCCAAAACAAGATGTCCTATCCTTTCCTCTATCAATATTTATTCTGGTACTCTTGCATTCTCTTGACTCTAATGCAAACAAATCTTATGATACAGTTTTCTGCCTTTTTTTGTCCCAGATTTCTGGTACCTGCATCTTCTGTTATCCATGTGTCATATAGTTTGCAAGCTCCCTTGTTCTACTAGTGTCCAATCTCTTGACTTACTGTTACAGAGATTTTTGTTTCTTCAGAACACTTGAGGAGATGCACTGGTTTGGCCACACCAAAGCCTGCTATCAAGTGGGTACTTTTGATTAATTTATGGCCAAGCTGCAGAAAGATACTGCTGGAACTTTGCTAACAAAATCTGCTGCTTCACTAAGCATTTTTAAAACAGCCAATCATCAAGGTAGCCAAGCACGCAAACACATTATACTTTAAAACATTTATCTAAAGTGAAGTACATTCAAATACCTTTTAAACTTACTTCACAGTTGACCATGAAAAAAGGCTTCAAAGCAAAGTAAAATAGGTCAAAAAAGGCTACAACTGAAGAAAAAGAGACTGTGTTTTGGGTAGAAAGCCTTTTCTCTGTTGACTGAATGCATATGTTTTAACTACAGCTGTAGCTAGCTCAGAAATGCATTTGCAAGTGTACAGCACAGGGTATGTAGAGCTGATGATAGGCAGATTACCACAGTGTCAAGATTGAAGATGAGAGATATTCTTTCACAGAGTGACAGAAAAAGGATTAACATACAGGAGGAAGCTAATGTCTCCTAATGAGCATAAAAGATTTGGAAAAACCCATGAGCTGTGTGACTCATTGAAATACAAGTTTACTATCTAACAGGAAGAAAAGTAGAAAAGGAACTGAAAATGTTTTTGGTGTTTCATTTTCAAATCGAGAAAATAAATAGATTTATTTTAGAGGAAGAATAAAGAATGTTCTGTTTCATGTTATCATTTTTGGTTTAGATTTGGTTTCATATTGCTTACAAAATGGAAAGACATTAGAAAAAAATAACAGGAACAATTAATTTAAAGGAAACAATTAATTTAAGGAAAAATTAATTTAAAATGTTTAGCCTTTTCAATCTGGAGGTAAAAAGGAGATGAAGAGCACAAAATCTCATGAAAATTAAATTGAAAAAGATTTCTGTGATATTCAACAGTTTTTTGTTAAGGTTTTTTATTTTATGGCAAGCTAAGCTGAACCTTAAAATGTAGAATGCTCAGGAGACAGAGAAAATACTCTGCAAAGCAAATTCTGTGTCAGTTCTTTTATCAAAACTTCACTGTGATCAATGGAAAGCTAACTGAGAGTTTGAAAGGCTTTAGCTTACAATCCTGATAGCAGCTGCATAGAAAATGTAGTAAGAGACTACCTGAGGTGTGTCAAAACGTATGATGGGGGATAGCAGATATTTTCTTATTATTGTCTCTTGTTTTCTTTAACTACCAATGATGGAGTAAGAATATTCATATGGAATAAGGCCTGTGATCCCTCTCTTCCACAGCTAAATGAGATTCAAAATGCCTGCAAACAACACTTTCTTATTATCTTTTGAATTTAAAAAGATCATTTATAAAGATTATTCTGAAGTGAAAAAGCACAAGAGTTTTTATTTTTACTTTCTAGGGGTATGTAATGTGCAAGGCCACTTATGTTAAGCCAGTGTAATGCTATAGCAGCAGCTGCTATCTAAGCTATCCCAGTGCTAAAAAGAGAAGTCACTCCTTTTGTGAAATTTTCTGCTACATTTGCCCAGTCTTGTAATGTCCAGCCTCTCATGGAATTGAGTTTCCTTTCTCCAAAGCTAGGCTGATTTTAGCTGAGTTTCTCCGCTGTCAACTGATTCATTTCGTCATTTCAATGAGTGAAGAAAAGCCAAGGCAAAAATATTAAGAGAAATACCAGGGTGAGAAAGCAACAGTCTGCTATCTGTGCTTAGCACATGCTAGGGTGTCATGCCAATATGTGTTTCAACAAGCAGCAAGTATTCCTTACTAGGATATCGTGAAAATGTGCAGAGTTCTGCAGCTACTTTGGCTGTATTGTATCACATACCTGTCCATCCCAGCGGCACATAATCTTGAAATGAAAAAAGCTCCACAAGAAGTATTTGAGGTTGAACAATTTTTGTGCAAAATAAGCTGGAAGAGCATAACCATGTTTTCATTATTATTGAGAGGGTGCTATTTAGATTGTATGCTTTTCACTGAAAAGGCAACTGTACTTTGCCTGCACACTGCCATCTGCAACACCTCCATTTCAGATAGTCAATATCAGCAATTCACAGGTGTGCAGGTAAGCTGGCAAAATAAACTTCGATCATTGTCAAGTCCTAGTGCTATAGGAGTTTATGCTGCATAGTGAAGATTTCATGGCAGAAACTTTCACTTTAACTGCTAATACTCATTTTGTTTTTAAAGTTATATTTTCTCTTCAGAAATTCTACTTCATTGTACCAGTTTCCCCTTTCTTAGATACTGTTCTCTATTATTTACTCTTGCTGGCACAAGATCCTATACAGCACTGAATCTTCCTATTCGGTGTCCTACTATTTTTTTTTTTTTTTTTTTTTTTCTTCATTAATCCATCCCTCTAAGTAACATATTCCAGCCTGTAAAAGTATACAGCTAAATCTCAAAGCAAAGCTTAGGCAACACAAAGTGTGTAGAGAGATTCCCTGTAGCCCTTTGAAATACCTGCCATATGTTGTCAATCAAGAAGAATTTTCAGGCAGATATCTTCTTAATGCAGTTCCCTTTGTTCATAAGCTGAATAGATATCGCATGAGGCACTGGTTCGGTGGCTTTGGTTTTTTTTGTTTTTTTTTTTCTGTTTAGTTACCATGTAAAGGGTAGTTCCAGTAATTAGCAAAGATGCAACAATGTGTGATGTGTGTGTAAAAAGAAGGAGATAATGTCACAGCAGGTTCCCAGTTGGCACCATCAAACATAGCAGGCTCTGCCCCTCCTCAGAGTATGTATCACAGAAAAACCATGAAGATATAAGGCTGCAGATTTGGAAACAGGGGCAATGTAAAACTACTTTAAAAAGCTGTGCTTTGTATAGAAGCATTACCAAAGAAGCATTTCTCTGTCTTGAAATGGAAGATTTCAAAATTTTGTAACATTTAATAAGTTCTTCACAAGTTTTTAATAAAATCACCATGAAAAACATCTCTCTGCACACATAAAATAATTTTTTTAAAAAATTAGGTGTGAGAAAAGCAATAAAATCCCTTTCTTTCCCAGAAGGAGTAATAAAGAAGCATTATTTGTGAAAAATATTTACCTTTCCTACCAAGAATATGTGCTTGCTTATACATCTAATCAACTAGATAATTTAACTTATTTTCTGATAACCATTCATGAAATTCTGATGAACTTAAATAATTAACTAAAGAAAATACATAAGATGTCTTTGATTTTTTTTAGATCTTTTCTGATTTGGGGGAGAATCTAGTTTTCAGGTTTAGATGGAAAGTAAATGTTCTCTAGTAAAAGAAACAACCGTGATGTTCTCCAGTAAAAGAAACAACCACTTTCTCATGCAGAATGAGGAACATATTGCAGAGAGTTGGAGGCAAAGAAATGTCCCAGTTTTTACTTATTATCTAGCCCTTCACCCCACGAAGTGCAACTTACTGTTATTTCAGCCTTCTGTTTAATTATCCTTGCTGTGGCTCATGAAATAAGGAGGAGTAACAATGTCACTTGAGGTCAGATATTTTGATTATCACTTGCAAATTTTGTCACATTAAGTGGACAGAATATTGGAAAAAATTGAAGGTAATAATGCAAATCCATTTAAATTTGACACAGGGAAGATACATCCAGTGCAAAAATTATTTTGGATTTCCTGTTGAACAGAAAAGGAAAACATTAACAGCTGAAATTGGGTTATTCCTGAACTTTTTTTCCCCTCCAGAAAAGTTACTCTATTTTCGTTATTTTCTATGTAATTTGTTTAAACTGTGTATTTGTCAGCATTCTGTGTTCTATTAGTTGGTCTTTTCTGTGTGGTTTCTCTTAATGAAATTACGCATTTATTCAATGAAAATGATCCTACTTGCAAATGGCTTTTTTTTTCTAATAGTTTAGTTTCGATTTCAGATTTTTTTCAGATTTTTTACTGTCATTTGGTTATGTCTTTGATAGATTGTAATAGATGGTAATGAAACATATTTTTTATGTACTTTTCTTAACTAAAGAAAATTTTTTTTCGTCATTCTACTTCACTTTTGTGCATCATGTGAGTTTTTCACTGTCACTGATATTGGAAATAAGAAAAAATTTATGCTCCATATTGTACGTACCATTTTGTGAATTTGGATTTCTCATATCAATAATTATTGAATATGTATTTAATTTAGTGCATTAAATAGTCTTGAACTCAGAACTGGAATCTATTCCAAGATGTTTCTAAGAGGTGACTGGCTTATAATCAATTTCTGTATTTCCAGTGAGGTAAAACCTCAAACCTATTGTCTTCAGTTATTGATCATGTGCATAGGGGAGCAGAGCAGCACACTTTCAGTTTTCCCACTCAGATGAGTAGTGCTCATCAGCATTTCAGACAACTATTCCAGAAACTCTTTCTGGATATAGGCCAATATAATTTACATGTCATTAAATCAACAAGGTGAGGTCAGAGTAGCAAACACTGTCCTTTAGAAGATCTAGGCATCACATGCCTAGCAATTAGGGTGTTTAGCCAAATGGGACAAAATTTCACTAAAGATATTTCTTTCCTCTACACATATGAGTCACAAACGTACAGAATATTTGTCATGGCTCTTTGTGAAATGAATTTTCTTCCTTACTACTTGTTCCTAGCTCACAGCTGTCCCTAACAGAACTGAGTCCTGGAGCATTAAAGATAGAGCTGGAAATCCAGCGCTGCAGTTTCCTCACCCTCCTAGATGTGGCTGAGTCTAGCAATACATGTAAATAGATTTCCATATGTAGAGCCATATGTAAACTTCTCTTTGGGGAGTGGGGAACCTTTAAAATTACTAAAGCATTCAATTTGTAGGTATGCAGAAAGTACATACATTTTTAACCATAACTTGATTTTTTATTGATGTCACTCCGTGCAGCATTCAGAGAAACCTGAAGTAGAATTAAATCTAAAATAAAGAATTTATTTTATTTCAGTCAAAATGATAGCTATGCAACCAAGCTACAGATTTTAGTTGGATGTTTTTGTGAATTATGAAATATTCATCACTTCTTCAAAGGTTGTACATGGCTTAGAAAATATTATCAAATAAATTATACATCCTCTTCCTAACTGCATATTTGATACCTCTTTACCATATGGATTTCCGCCTAGCATTGTCATTATTATTGTTCATTTCATTTTAGCTGAGACTGCATGATTTTCTATTGTAGAGGTGATAGTAAGAATTTTATAACCATTTGCTTTTATACCAATGAAAGTCCTTGCTGCATGTAAATCATGCTTCTGTTTTCTATTCCATGTGTCCCTTCTTAAAATACTGGCAAAAGAAAAGAAAATAAATCTAAAGTGGTTTGCAGAAAACATCATATCTCACAAATTTAAAGGAAAAATGTGGCATTAGTGTCTATTAATGAATAATGGGGGAGGGGAATTAAAAACAAAACAAAACTAAACAATTGAACAATTGTATTGAGTTTGTATGGCCAAGTTTTGGTAGTGGGGGTGATACATGGATGGCTTCTGTGAGAAACTGCCAGAAGATTCCACCATGTCCAGCAAAGCCAATGACAGCTGGCTCCAGAAGAGACCCACAGCTGGCCAAGGCTGAGGCCATCAGAGGTAGTGGTAATGCCTCTGTGATAACATATTCAAGAAGAAAGAAAAAAAGAAGTTTCTGGGCAGTTGTAATTGCAGAGAGAGAAGAGGGAATATGTAGGAGAAACAGCCCTGCACACACCAAGATCAGTGCAGAAGGAGGGGCAGGAGGTGCTCCAGGTGTCAGATCTGGAATTCCCCTGCAGGCTGTGGCACAGACCATGGTGAAGCAGCTGTGCCCCTGCAACCCTCAGAGATCCATGGGGATGCAGAGCTCCACCTCCAGCCCCTGGAGGAGACCCACACTGGAGCTGGTGGATTCCTGAGAGGAGGATGCGACCCTGTGGGAGGCCTGTGCTGGAGCAGGCTCCTGGAAGGAACCTGCAGATTCATGGAGAGAGAAGCCCACACTGGAGCAGGTTTCCTGGTAGGACTTGTGAGCCCATGGGGGACCGTGCTGGAGAAGACTGTGCTCGAAGGACCCCGTGGAAGAGTGACCCACACCACAACAGTTTGTGGAGAACAAATGGGATCCACTCACGTTGCAATTCGTGGAGAACTGCTTCCCATAGAAGGGATCCCACCCTGGAGCAGGGGAAGGACTCCTCTCCTTGAGCAGTGCCAGGAACAATGTGTGATGCAATGACCATAACCCCCATTCTCTGTCTCACTGTGCCAAAATTGATACTGCTTTTTTCTTTCACCATTTTGTGCATCTGTTCTCTTTGGAACTGAATTTTATGAGGAATCAGGAATATCAGTGTAGAGGTTTGCCCACAATTCAGTTATGATATATTAGCTGTTCATTATATTAGTCTGGGTTATATCATTAGCATAAGTCTGCACATTAAAATATATTATGAAATATAAACTAAAAACATTCAATCTCTTTATTAATCCACAATTTATATATTTGATTCTTTTGTTTGCTTACAGTGATTTAGTTGTATTAATATTTTTGTTCTTACCAGGTAGTTGAGGACACAAAATGTAGCACAGCAAATCTAGAACCTCAGTTTCTTGCAGTCCTGAGGAGTGAGTAATATGAAGAAAAAGAATAATTTAAAGAATATTCTTTATTTCATAGTATTCTTTATTTCATATTTTAGTGCTCTGAAATTTTGAAAGTCAGGTCTCTTCAGCAATCAAGCCCCACTGCAGTGGAGTTCTTAAAGTGTGTGAGTGCCTGCTGCTTAGCATATAAAAGAAACAGTCAATATGCTAGTGAAGTTACTGATACAGTTACAGAAAAAAAAAATTGCTTAAAATACAGAGAAGAAATTCTAGAACAGATTTAAAGTTTATATGTACAAAGTGGCAGCTCATGGGAGAGGCCAGTCATGCTCAGAGGCAAACTAAGATCTGGAGGATAACAATGGTCGAGAGAGATGGTCCTTCCATGAGCAGGCAAGTTATAGAAAAAAGTTTGCTCAAAAGGGAAAAAAAAAAAAGGAATATATCATTATGGGACACTGTAAGGGAAGGAAAAAATCTTGAAGCAACCATCAACCAAAAGTTCACCAAAAAATGAACACATTCCAAATTGTTAGTGACCCACTGATAAAGTCACAGATAGTCTTGCAAGTTTGCTGTTGCAAAAACAAGTCAAAGTTTTGTCCTTTAAATTTAATATCTGTGTGAGCTGATGTGGCTGTCTCAAAGGTAAACCTTTATTTTTTTCTCTGTATTAATATAGGGAAACATTCTATTAAGTCCAAACTTTCAGTTAAATCTGAAAATCATTCTATTGTCCGAGAATGACTTAGAAGTATAAAATCCTGGAGAATGCATTAGTGAAGGAAGTGGGAAAAATGAATGTCTTTCTTTTAATGTTCTTTTCTTTTGACTTAATTTATTTCACTTTATGAAATTATATTTTTAGCTGCAGATTAATTTCATTTGCAGACACGTTTAATAGGTAACTGAGTGCCAAAATTAATTTCAGTTTTTACACTGACTTGAATTTGAGTTCCTTTATTTCTGATGAGTGAGTATGAGCTCAAAGGTGCTGGATAACAGAGGACATTTAATTTTCCTACAGAATATGAATCCTTCGATATTGAGCACTTCAAAATTCAGAATCTGGAAGGCATCCCAAATTACCTGAATGGTGCATTTCAGGTTTTTTATTGTAGCAAGGGGGATGAACAGACAGGAAAGTAGTGGAAAAAAAGATGAAAGCATCTTATGGAAATTGCTGAGGGTTGTGAACATAAACCCTGGATTGAAGCCAGATCACTGACCAAGAAAATAAATTAACCACAAAAGACAGAGTACATCAGTAAACCATTCTGACATGAGAAGAAAAAATCCTAATTTAGATATAAAATAAAATACCATAATACAAATTCCTTGACCAGGATTCCATAAAGGGAGTTTTGTGCCATGGAACAACAGCCTCTTTTATCCAAATCACTTCCCCTGAGATCTGTAGCACCTTCTAACCCATACTTATCCCTCCAGATGTGCTGCCTCAAAGTAGAAGACACTGACAGTGGTCATCTCCCCTCCATCCTGCTGCATTCCTGCATTCTCTTTGGGTGCTCTTCTGTGGAAGCACAAAGCTCCAACCACACTTCTAATCACACTCTCACTTTTGATAGCTGAATTCTGCTCTCTGTGCATGGTGCCCTGCAAGACACAGGTTCTCCTTTGTTGGACACTGTTCTCTGCATGTCCCTTTCAGCTGTCTCCCTGGAGATGTTCTGGGAATGTGATGAACTGCAATTCCCTGGGTGCTGTCTTATAAGGGAGGGTAGGATGTTCACCCAGGAGACTGAAGATGCATCAAATTGGAATAGACCATGTCTCTAGGGAGACGCATAACAGGGAAAACTGCAAAACAACACAGTCCTTCTCCTTTCTGCTGCACCTCAACAAGAGGGACCAACTCCAAAAACACTCTGAAAGACCAGCTGTAGGTTTGATCCCTGCCTATAGCACTGTGCAACCTACGTCCTTGACCCTGTCATCTTGGAGAGGGAGCTTGATCCCCAAGAATGTCTCTGGCTCATGGAAATGATAAATGAGCCAGCAACTCTTGTAAGTTTTCACATTTATTCTGTGAAGTCACCTTTAACATACATTATAGACCTAGCATCTGACAAGCACAACATAATTGGTTTATCTGTCTCCCCCAACATTTTAATGATCCTAACTCACGACTGCAGACTTCACAGAAGTCTTCTTCACTGATTGCAGGTGGAAAACATGGTGGAAAGAGTGAGCTAGTGGTGTTGTCTGCTGCTCTTTCAGTGGAAGGAAGTTGCTTAAGCTTAGCCCAGCTACTGGTTTCAGTTTAAAAACTTGATGTTTCAGAAGAAAGCTAAGAAATCAGCAACCATAAATTTTTGTCATCTGTTCAGCTGAACAGATGACAAAACATTAACATTACAAAGGAAGCCAACATTTCACATGTAAGAGAAAAATTTATCTGTCCAGGTGTGAATTAAAGTGGGGAGGGAAAACAATAAAAAATAACTCCCTTCCTGACAATATTATAAAAGAAAAATCTTCCAAAGCATGGGATTACATTGTCCATGAGTTATCAATAAAGACTTCTTTGGATCCTTAGTAAAGAACTTTATGCTGAGTTTCACTGAAGGAAGTGATTTATTCTTTCCTCTGCTCCCTGTCTTTGAATTTCTTTCTTTCTGTGAATGGACTGTGAGTACATTATTCACTGATGAGACCTGTGAAAAGAAATACTATTATGAAATTTAAATCAATTACCTCTATCTATATAAGCCTCTCTGCTAATGTTAGTGGCTGAACTGGTCATGGAATTTCCTTTAAGTTCTTTGTCTGGACGTCTTTCCCCACAGTGCTGACATCCATATTTTCCTTAGAATTTGCTAGATATTTATTGTGAAATTATTCAGTTCCATTCCAGACTGACTTCACTGAATTCAGAACATTCCCAGATATGTGACATTAAATCAAGACTACTGTTACAGGAGTGTGGAGATCATCACGCCATAACACTTTAAAAATACACAAATGTATTTTGGAGATTTTTCAGATAAATGTTGCAATTTTATTGCTCATTTAACATTAGAAAAATCAATGAAAAAATGCCTACTAGAAGCTTGAAATCTTTCTGGAACCATTTCTTCCATTTCACTGATGAAAAAAAAGCCACCGAACAAACAAGCAAAAAAGGGAGTAGAGCTGACTAGACCAGATTACAGCCTGCTGAGAGTGGAGATTCACCCACAGCAATTCCCAATCTCATCAACACCCTTCAATTTAGCTCAGCAGAAGCAGAATGAGTTTGTGCATGAATTAAAAGACTCTTGTGCATAGCCATGTTGTCATAGCTATTAGAATGGCCTGCATCCCATAATTTCAGATTTCTGAGGAAAATAGCTTTGAGAAAAGGTGTTGATTAAGACCAAAAATCTTTGGTTTATCCCTCTTTCTGTGTGTTGGGGGAAAGTATGGCTTCTGTATGAAAAAAAGTTTGGGATAAGGTACAAACACTCTGACACCCTGATTTGCCCCACTATCCCCTACACATATGCACACACAAAGACACTCAGACTTTCGCTGCACAATCCCTGGCTGTTCCAAATTCTTATACTAAGTGATTTCACAGTTCATGGCTTGTGCCTGCTTCATGCGCAAGGCTATTAGGTTAATAGAAATGCCTTCAGAATTCTTTGTTTCTTAGCAGGACATTCTTTCTTGAGAACCAATATGTATGGCAGTAACTGAAGAGGGGTGTTGTCTTTTCTTTTTTCCACTTTTAAGTCTGTATAAGCTGATATTGGAATGAATGTGTTTTATCTCTTTACCCTACATAATTTGTGTGGAAGACGGCCTCAGCAAGTTTTGAAAGCATTTATTTTCTTTTTTTCTTAGTATTCTTTCAATTTGTTGTGCAGTTTTTCTTTCCTCTATTTCTATTTTCTTCTACCGTTCTCATAATTTTCTTTTTAATTATTTCTAAAATGTCATGAGTCACCTTCTAAAATTAATTGGTCTCCCACTGTTTCCCTGCTTTCCCGTTCTACATTTACAAGATTCATATTTCCACTTTCTCCCTTTGTTTTGTTCTGTGGAACAAGTAGCTTATTTGTTATGGCACTTTTTCTTCTTTTTCTTCGAGGCTTGGGGAACTTTGGCTAAATTTGTGTTATGATACTGTAGAGCTCTGTTGGCTCAACGTGTGTTGTGACTTTCTGAAGGGCAGTGCACACTGAATGCCTCTCCTGTCGTTGCTTACAAAGCAAAAACAGCAGTGCTAAGAGACTGGATTTTACAAGACCAAAGAAAACTGTTTGATAGAATTCAGGAGCCAGATTTTTTTTTTTTTCCTGAAAGTTTCAGAATCATTATGGGTTCACTTTAAATTAAATACACATTAATATCTATGAAGACTCCTTCTAAAAGTTTTTTATGAATACGCTAGGGCTGAATTCTTCCTAAAAATCTGACCATTAACACCACAAATGAAGCTTCATTTTCTCCACTACATTTCCTTCAAAGTCCATACATCTGCAAATCTTTAGAAAGTGATTTATTTGCACTAAACAATGTGGTTGTAAAAGCGAGCCACACATTAAGCATTTAATCAAAAAAATAAAAAGTGCAACAGTCTTCAGGGGACTGTCTTTAGAGATGTAATATAGAAAGGTGGAAAGCTGATGTTCAAAGAGTAGAACTGTAAAATGTACCACCAGTTCATTTTTATTTTTCTTTAAAACTGCTATAATGCTACTTTTATAGTCACTAATCTCCTGAGTTTATGTCTGTATTTGTGGTACTTATTTTTGAAACTCTGGTTCAAGGCATAGCTGAGAAATCTAAAACTACGCAGAATCTACTTTTCCATTTCAGTGAAGTATATCATGTCTGAGCCTACACAAAATCTCTGCACATCTGAGGTCTGAACATTTTTTGTTTTGGACTATGTTGAGAAATTGCAAGTCTGTACAGATTATTTGTTACGTCTCAGTTCAGCTGTGTCTATTTCAAAACAACAACACACACAGCACTCTCCTGTTGAGGTAGCCATCACTGTTAGCAGGTTACAAAGAGCCCCTTATTTGCTGCTGAGAGGGGGTATAGAATGTCCTATGGCTGCAGCATCCCAAGGAGTAGTGTGCATGGGAGGCATGGTGTGCACATCCAGCAGGCCAGCACGAGCCAGTCAACACCTCCTGGCTTCACACATCCACAGACAACTCCAAATGGATTGCTCTGTAATGTTTGGTCTGCTGTGAATGGATGTACACTGCTTGGTAATTTGCATATAAACAGAACATCAGCTTTCTGTAAAAATTGGACTGACCCTATTACTGTTACATGAAGCGCATTTACCTAAACATTGTTTCTTGATATTTTTGTAGAATGTTAAATATAGCCATAATTACTGATCACAAAATCTAATTTTCTGCTTGAATTAAGCTTCTGCACAACAGGTTGTTGTTTTTTTTTTTAATTCACAAGACAATAATTTATTATTTGGAAAATTAACATGTCTCATATTTTTCAACATTCTTTTTCAGCAAAAGCCTCATTTAAAATTATTGATTATTCTGCCCAAAGAAAATTTCAGGACGGATTTTCACATTACTTCTGCTGCCTTTCCTGAATGGCCTGGTACATGATCAGGTGAGGTCACATTTTTGGAGGAATCTTCTGTGAAGATCTCTATCTAATAAACCAATACAGGGTTCTTAGCCTCCAAACTGCAAATCTTTGAAAAAATAAAACTTCAACTGCTTAAAACCATACAACCACATTTAGAGGAAGAATTGATAATGTGCTAAATTATTTATTAGGAATAGTATTTCTATTTATTTCTACACTAATGACCTAATAAACAGAGACCTAGAATATGCTCAATCAGATATGTATAGAACAATTTGTATGTATGTAGATATTTCTACTTTCCTGTTTTGCCTTGTTACAGTCTATCCAAGCATATAATGCCTTCCATATACAGAAAACATATTTAACAATTACCTTTTTCAAAATACTCTCTTGAATTAGTCATTTACCCAGAGAAACAAGGATTCGTTGTTGACTGATATATTGCAAAATACCAATGAGATTCAGTTTTAATAATAAGGATGAGATCTTGGAGACCACCAAAGAACAGGTATCCTTGGAACAAAAAAAAAGTGTTTCTTAACCTCTAAGACTGTTTGGACCTTATTGTCAAAGACAACATAATCAACTTAAGATCGTGATTCTCCAATTTGGAAAGTAATTTAAATACATATTTCAATACAGAACCAAATGCCAGAGCTACTAGAAAACATGAGGTTCTTTATCAATTAAATCAAGAACTGGATGCTGTTGTAAATTAGCTGAGTAAGATGCCGAGATAAGAATGAAATTTTTGCTGGATTGTTTATCAGTCAGGTTGTAGAAAATCTCTCTGCATCTTTACATTCACTGTACCATTTCTAACAGATGTACTTTATGATTCTAGATAAGCTATGGAAGTCCCAAATTACTGAATGTGCAGGACTCCATGACTCCGAAACCAAGAAGGATTCTTAAGAGAAAAAGTTACACTAAAGTGTTGAGTTCTACTTTTGATTAGAAATATATTTAAGCCTGCAGTGCAACTCAATGAAATGGAAAAATCCCTTGCTGACAAATAGGTCAACAAATCCAAACCATCCATGCTCATCTAGTAGAGATCTTTATTTCCATAATATTGGAAGACTGACTGTGTCTTCAAGGATATTCTCCAAATTTAAAGAATTAGTGGAATATTTTATGGCATCAGAGAATGAGAGCCTGTAGTAGTGAGAATGGAAAGGGCAAAAATAGATTTGTAGAGGTTAATCCACAACAAGAACAAACACATGCCCTTGGACAAAGTATCACAGCAGTCATTATAATATTAAGAGGGGCTATTGTAAATTACAGCCAAGATTTCGGACAAGGTCCATTACTGAAAATAAATCCTCAAAACCACTGTAAAATAGAAAAGAATTAATGGATTTCTGAAGCAGTAAAAACATTCAATAAGTTGCCTGATGACATGGCTTTTCAGAAGTACATGTATTTAGAAACTTAACTGGGTAATATCAGTATTAAAAAAACCTTTTTAAACCCGTATTTCAAAATCTTTTCCATAACACTTGATCGAAATATCAATTCCTAAACCTGCATAATTATGAAAAAAAATTAGCATTTTATAGTTACTTAAATAAATATTGGAACAATTCCTCTTGGAAATTTAAATTCACTATTTTCAACTGGCATTACAGAGTTTGAAAGACATGTAGGTTTTGTCACATATTATGCATGCATGTCTATGAATTATTGGAGTAATCAGCAGTGAATTGGAAATACATCGTTTGGAGGCTCCCATAACACTGTAGAAACAGGAGTGCTATCCCTTGGCAGAAACAAATATGGCAATAAATAATGAGCATAGCATCATTTCTTGTATTTTGATATGTACTTGATAATTATTTGGAGCCTAAAACTGACAGATAAATATTTATCAGTTATTTAAGGAACAGAGAAGACCATTACGTTCTATTCAGTTTGACATTCTGTGTAATGAAGGTCACACATTTTCACTCTGAGAAAATACATATCAGAGATAAGAATACTACAGAATACAGATTTACTACATTGTGACAGACAGATTATTTTGGAAGGACAGAAGTGTTAAAGAATAATTTATCTGCATGTGATATATATTAGTGAGACATAGATGTTTCAAAGTTATGAATGCACTGTTGCACTGCCATGGTCATCGTTGATGGTAATTAATGCAAACATTTTAAGCCAGAAGAATTCTTGTGAAAGTTTTGACCCTGGGAAATGAGGACTACTTATATCCACAGGCATGACCTGCAGTGAATGTAAAGGATGCCAAGAGAAAACTGTAATCTCAAGTCACAGAATGAATTCACACCATTCCCGCCAGCCCTGACATGAAGAAATGACATAATGAAACAGACTGACTAAACTCAATCTGCATTAAAGATCTGGTTGGGATGATGAAATTAACTATACCTATTTTATGCTATCAGGCTTAATGAGACAAAAGAAATCTGCAGGAGTAGAACAGTAGAAAAGTTCATAAACCTGCTGGGCATAATCACAGTGAGTTACAAATGGATTAAAGACCAAATGAGTGTTCTGAAAGGAAAGGAACATAATGCCACACTTGAAAAAGATTACCAAGAACTTGACATTCAGTATTTGTTCTGAGAAGATCAGCAGTATCATTAATCTAATAATTATGGCACAAATACTTTTGGCATTGTGTAAAAACACAAATCTGCATCAGTTAATGAGAGAATTGTTGGAAGGTTATTTGGGCACTACAGAAATATTTTTCCCAGAATGTGTTTCCATTTGAGTGTACTTCTATGAAATTATAATAATTAGGGTCAGATATTTTGGTACCAAATTGAAATTAAATTGCCTTAATGTAATTTGCAAAGTCAGATTCTGGGTATTAGCTTTTACCAACTGCCAGGCAGAATTAGTGCTTTCTGACAAATGAAAAAAATACCATACTCAGAGTTCTCTGAAACTAACCATGGAGAAACCACAGAGTTTGCTGCATCAATGAACAGAATACATTTATGGGCCATTTTATTTTTTTTCATTTACCTCCTTACCCCACATCATTTTGAATGAAGCAAGAAAATGAACACTCCTTGCAGGAGAACCGAGTTCATAACTGTCACAAAACACTGGAAGTCAGCATGATAATGAGCCAATTTGTGTGGAAATGAACTCATTAATGCTAATGTTTTGCTGACTCCCAACTGATTCACAAACTCCTTAACAAAAATTAAAACAGAAGAAGGAGGGGAGGTTCATGAATTTTGGAACTGTTGTGTGAAGAAATAAATGTGTCTCTTCCTTATTCATATTCCAATTTCAGTGATCTGCTCTGTGCTCTAATCATCCCATCCCAAAATACAGTCTGGGGAATATCAGTTTGTGTAGAAGTTATTATAGCTGAATTCTAGAAATGCCCACTAGGTAGAAAAGAAAGTATTGATTACTTCTATTTTTTAATACATTTCTAACAAAACACTTCTGTACTTTCAAATGAATAGTCTTTCCAACCTGAAGAAAATAGAAGTTTTTGTATAAGAAATCTCAAAAACCATTCTGCAAGATGTTGAATCTCATACAAGACTTCAGATATATACACAAATCTGTCCTTAATGCAAATGATGCTTTTACCAAGGTAATTTCCAGGTAGAGTATACAGGTATCACCAGTAATTTCTACATCCAACCCATGCATTTCAAATTCAACATACTTTTTTCCCTTAAAATAAACCCACAAAAAACCACAGAAGAGCTTAGGTACAAGGGTAAAACATGAAGTTTTGTTATCTCAGAGGAGTATTGAGAGTTTTATCACTACAAGCTGCAAAATATTAGAAAGCTTCTAGTGCTCAGCATATTCCAAGAGCTGGAGGTCACAAGGTATGTGCAGTCCAGATAAACATCTCAACTCTTAACTCAGAAAGATTAGACTGTAAATCTTGCTTGAGTGCTTGAATAAAGAACCGCAGAAGTGCATCACATGAAGTTACAACTATTTTATGAAGATTAGAATAAATTTTTGAGACCTATGAAGACAAATTTGCATTGCGTTTATTTTTAAATTGATATTTATTAGATTAGGTTAGGATGATGCAGGGTTCAATTAACATTTGGTAATTTATAATTATTTTATCTACTCTAATTCATACTTAAAGGCTCTAATTAATTAAAATTTTAGAAAATCATTCTTCTTGATTATGCCAATTACTTCAGTCAAAACTGCACTACCATTTATTTTTACAGGACCATAGTCAGTACAATTAATTGTATTTCTTTGCTACTGAGCTACATATCTAGCAAGGAAGAAAGCTAAATTAATTTAGCAAAAATACTTCTTCTATTTCCTAACCAATATTCAACATTTATAATAATTTTCTAAATGTGACAGCTCTACAGTGATGCTATCTATTACAGAATCTATTCAAATTAATAATTTTTATGGGTTTTGGTTGCTTGGTTGTTTTGTTTGTTCTTACATCAAAACACCTTGAGTGGTTTAAAATTCTTTGAGATAATATCTGAAGTGAGACATCTAGGATCATGACCACCTCCTAGACAGAAACCTAGTATTACCAAACAATTCTTTATTTCTTTGCTAAGGTAAAATATCACAATTTATTTTCCTTTTCTATTCAGCTTAGAAATTCCTAAATTGTCAACTTTTTTATGATCTAAATGAAGAGGATTAAACAGTGTATTTAAGGGAAGTAAATGGCAGTGAGATAATTATATGTAATTTAATTTCATTTTTTTTTGTGGTTCCTTAAGGCTAGTTTTTAATGATTGGTATAACAGTCATTGGTACTGCACTGTTGTGCTGCTGAACAGTCATGCCAGAAAACATTCTGACCCTGCAGCATAGCTCTGAGATAACTGAGTTAATTTTAAGCAAGTAGTACCATAAAGTAGATAAAGGAACATACCCAGGGTCCATAAAGGCTGTTGTTTTATAATCAAAATAAGATAATTTTATTCCAGTGGAAACATCTCTCTACTACTATATTTTATTTAAATACCTGAGAGATATTTGAGTCATACTTTCTTTCACTCTAGAAGAGGAATCAAATGGCAACTATATTTGCACCAATCAACCTTACACATTGAGGACATGACTTGCTCTCAAGATCACTGTTTTTTAATACCAGTCCCAAAACCAAGCAGGTTGTAAATCACATTACTTTAACTAACAACTTGCATTTAGACCCTGCCACTAGACCTCAAAGGACTTTCTCCTGAAAACCTGGGTTTCCCTGCCATTTGCATCATGTGATAAAAGACCAGCAGAAGGGAAACATGTAGTCAAAAGTCACAAGAGTACTGCAGACAGAATAGGGAGCATGGTTTGCACCGGTTTTCTGCCTGCTTCCTTTTTTAAGAAGAGGGAATTTTTGGACACTGTAACCTGAAATGTGATTATTTTGATAGCAGGAACATTTTCTAGAGCAGAGAGCTGCAAAGGGTCACCTGGGTGCAAAAGTGGTTTACTCAGGAGCAAATGCTATCAAGAAATACTTTTCCACCAAAGTGCTCTCATTGTAATTCTATCTATCAATACTAGATGAATATGTGACCACACACTTTATTCACTCTGCAACAGTCAGGTAATGATCAGTGGCTTTATGTTATTCTTTCCAGTTTGATTTGTATGCTGTGTGACATTCAGCTTTTGCAGCACAGAATGGGTGAAAAAAAAAAAAAGCTAAATTCCATTCCTGGGAGCTTCTGAATTCTATTGCATTTCAATGAAGATTCACCTGTACATACAGCAGCTGATATACAGAAGCATATTTTGCACAGCTGGAACACATTAAAATATAAAATGTTATTTCAATGATCAGTTTCTCCCCTGTGCAGAGAAATATGTCCCAGATAAGCTTCAAAAACACATACTTTTGCACTAGAGCAGATACAGCAGTTTATGCAGATGGATAAAAGAACTATAATAATCTTGTTAGGAGAAGTTATATCATAGATGGAATTTCTTTGAGTATTTAGACCTTTATTTATAATCTTCATAAATCACCTGAGCAGACAATCCTACTTTGAAAAGCTTAAACTTGCTGACAAACCAAAACTGCAAACACTGAAAAAAGTAGAACCAAGAGTTAAGTTAGCAGTTCCCACAGCAGAGAGAGAAAAGAATTGGATTCTTATGTGCACCAGATGACTAATGTCATATTAAAATAGTATTGAGACATCTGAAAACCACTGTTTGCTTTAAAAGAGAAAATAGGTGGGCACAGCATGAGCTCTATCTACCAACATTCCCCCCATGAAGGGGCTGGGGTGGGCAATATCCTGGAAAGGGACGCAACCAGGCCAGCTGACCCAAATTAACCAAAGAGATATTCCTTACCATATAGCGTCAGCTCAGATATAAAAGCTAAGGGAGGGAGGAGGAAGGGAGCAGAGGGTTTTCTAAGGGAGCAAATATTTTACAATATTTGCTTTCTGGAGCAACTTCTATGCCTGCAGAAGCCCTGCTTGCCAGGAAGTGTCTGAGCATCGCTTGCTGATGGAAAGAAGACAATAATTTTATCCCTCTTCACTTATCCATGTGCAAGCTTTCATTTTTTTTTTTTTCTTCTTTTTTTTTTTTTTCTTTAGTTAACTGCCTTATCTCAACCTACTAGTTCTTTTCCATCTTATTTTTCTCTCCCCTGTCCCACTGCGAAGGGGAGTGATAGAGTGGCTTGGAGGGCACGTGGCATCCAGCCAAGGTGAACCCACTACAGTGACTATCATTAACATATAAACAAAGAACAGTACCAGAAGTTTTGTCTCTGTCCCTTTTACCTACTGTTAAAGATCAAACATCTGTCTGCATGACACAGAGTATTGTCAAAGGAAAAGCCATGTGAAAGCCTCAGATACACCAAGCAAAAACCATTTTAATATAAACCATTTTTCTGCTTGTATTTAGAATCATTCAGATACTCTTTTTCTTATAAATACTTTTTATTCTTCTAAACTAAATGCAAAATTATGTAACCAAGTGACTATAAATAAATAAATAACACACACACCTCATTCATCTCTAGTGTTTTCAGAAATACAAGAATAAAACAAACTTAAATTTTGAAAAGATCAGAAATTTTATTCCATCCACACAAAACATAGCCTTCTGAAACTGCTCTGTAACTCCAGTGGTTTGACAGAAAAAAAAAAAAAATCACCACCCTTTACAGAAACATTCAATTAAATAATTTTGTTTCCACTTGGAAAGATCACTTATCATGCTCTCTTTATCAAAGCAGTAATTTTCTTTGCCTTGTACCTAATTAATTTAAACTTGCCTTATACAGCTCTTGAATGACAGTCCTTAACACATATTTTAAACTAAAGATGATAATGGACAATCATTCCGCCTCTCTAAGGATTTCCATACATAGAGAAGACCATTTGCAGAAATTTAGGGTGTAAGTTTATAGCAGAATCATCACTTCTCATTAGTCTCACCTGCAAACACTCAGTCTGTACCCATGGGGTGTCAGACCACACTCTGCAAGTGGAGTAAATGGCCCCATGATAAAGGCACCCAGCAGGTAGAATAATTTTTCAGGCTGGTAGTCAGTAGTGAGTCTCTGTTTGGTCTGTACTGCTGAGATATATTGGACAAAAACTGGTAGAAATTCTCCCCAAACTGTGGACATTGCAGAAATGCCCTCATCTCCTCAGAGAAGTTCTCCAGGCTGTAATTTCATACATAGATAGTCCCAAGTTGACTGCATATTTTGGACATCTGTTATTATTATAGGGGTGAGTCTTTTCTGACTAATTTTCTTAACTTCTTTATGTCTCTGTAGGCATCCAGGAAAGATAGAAGTAAAATACCAACCAACCATACAACCAAACAAACAAAAAACTAAAGAAAATAGCAACAGTGAAAAAACCCACAAACAATCCTCATTCTTTTTATTTTATCCCCCCCCCCCTCTGTAAATTGGTTCCCATGTTGCATTCTTAATAGTGAACTGAATGATATCTGCCATTTCCCCAAATTTAATTCTCTACAGAAATGCAAAATAAAGGTAGAGGGAAAAGGGAAATTTGGCATCTAGTTTTAACTGAATATGTAGACCTCCTTCAGTCCTTCAGGAGTGTTCAGCTGTCTGAAGTTTATCACAGTAGCCAATGATCAAATACCAGCAGGCTCCTTAGGTGATACTTAAGGATTAAACAGATAATCTGATTCATATCCTTCTTACAGATTTTGATGCCTAAGACTGACATTATTCTCCATCAAGATTCTCCTAGAGTTCTATAATCCCCATAGATCATAGTCCCATTTGAGCTCAGTTTTCTCTTTAAAATCTCTTTTTAGCCTTGACACATTAAGAAGTTTTGGCAAGAAGGATCATTTCAGGATCTATTTAATTACTCAGTCCTTTCTTTCTTGATACGAAAATGAGAAAACTTTACAATGACTCAAGTGCATTTCAAAGAACAAAACTATATAAAGAAAAAGACCCATATTTGAACCTAATATACTGATTCCCCTTCTGTGCAGCCTGTGCCATTCACAAATACAGTCCTTATTCCCTATTTCAGAAATTATTAACAGGATAGTGATTTTTATGGAAGTTATGATGTTAAAATTATACATGTTGAGAAAACAATTGTGCTTTCAAAGTATGTTTTTGCATTGCTGTTCTATGAGACATTGAGAATTACTTTTCCTCTAGTCAATAGAACCAGAAGGCTCCCAGGTCCTTCTGAGGCTTTGATCTTGTGTTATTTTTTATTTCTGAGTCATGATTTACCTCTTGAAATCAGTTCTGCTAGTATTAAATCAGTAGAGGTTTTGCTCTGAAATGATGTCACTATCAGGAATAAAATATAGACTCTTCTTTTCATTTACCAGAAGCAACTATAAATGAGCCACAATCTTTTCTTGCTTTCTATCATGGTCTACTAAGGTAAATAACCTGAAATTTAAAAAATAAATCAAAATAAATATTTCAAAATTACTTTGGTTTTATTTTTTAAAGTACCTTTATGAAGAGGGTAAATTTTAAAGTGGTAAAAAATACCATTTTGCTGGGCAAAACTAATCTCAGTTTGTTTTTAAATTGGTTTAACAAAATTGCAATTTTGTGCTTTCTATTCAAAATCTATCCACAAGTAATTTGGTTCAATTTGTAAAACATCACAGTCAGATTTCCAACTGCATCACAGCCATTACTTGTTTATCTATTTTTTAATAAAAATAGTAGAGATCAGTTCCTAAGGGGAAAGAGAAAAAAAACAAGCAGTTGCTAAGGAAAATTACTGTAAATGGTTAAGCTAGAACTCAGTTAAAGCCCTGTAATTTTCTGTAGGAAGAAGAGGTCAGCAGGTGATAGCATCCACATTCTATTGGGGACACACTGTTGGGCCTGCAGTCAGAATATCACGAGGTCATAGAGATTAAAACTTTAAAGAGTTCTCCCAAAATAAAGTTGATTGAGTTTCTCGGCCTCAAACCTAGTGTTTTTGAAAACTCTCTGTATTCCTTAAACCACAAAATGTATCTTAAGAATAAGTAAGCGTTACACAGTTCTGAATCTGAATTCACCAGAACTAATTTTATATGCATTAAAATAATTGTTAAAGTTATTATTTATCATTATAAGAAGCGTTAGATGAAAAGCAGCTAATTAGTGTTAGGAAACAAAATCATAACTCTAATTTTTTTTTACTTCTCTAGTTTGAAAATTAATCCTACTAGCCTTCTTCACTAAGAACTATATATTTCTTTCTTCACTGAGTATTTCTAATAAATAAGGAATTATTACTTTATGTATCTGGCCTCTTTCATACTTTCTTATATAAGAGTAGTCTTCTGTAAGATATGGGGATTGGAAGGGAGATGACACGAACATAACTGTATCCAAGATATTTTCCTTTACCTGGTATATTACACTACTAACATTTGAAATATTACAATGAAGACATTTATAAATTATTTGTCTTGTAAATTATTTAACATCTGAAGAATTTAAGAAGAGATGCAACATAATTGTTGTTAGTGTCTTTTCTAGAAACTGTTAGTTAAATCAATGGGAGTCAGCCTTTTGGTTCCAGTTGATTTTGCATCAGTCCCTAAGATACTCTAAAAAACTAACAAATAAAATTTTATCCTAATGCTTCCCTTCACATTTTGTTAATGAATTATATTTATTTTAAACTTCACAAATGAGATTAAAGCTCCATTTTAACCAAATAAATGCCGTAGACCTAAGTGAACCTTGACTCTGAGTTTGCTACAAGCACTTCTAGGAAACACAGAGAGTAGTAGCAACAAAATTTTGTCATTATCTGAGCAGTCACTATGATTGAGTGACAAAATGAAGTCAATGGGTTTGCATCAATAACTCACCTAACCCGCAGGAATGTGCTGGATATTCAATATACTGTCTTCCTACATCACAAGATTTACAGAAACACTTGCTTAAGTAATTTTATGCTTATTCACTTGGGAAAACAGGCAAAGATTAAAGACTAACAGGCTGTCAAATGTATTTTTCCTTTACTTTAACATTTTCTCTCCTCTAGTCCTCTGGAAAACAACGTCAGTGAAATCATTAGAACTCCATTTATTCTTCTGCCTAAAGAATGACTAAGTTTATTTCTTAGTTTGACACAATTATTTAACTATTTAAATAGTCTCAAGTGAAGGATTAGAATGGCAATACTTGGCCTCAAGCACATTTCACCTTTGGTTTTAAGTCCTTGCAGTACCTTTATATAATATTGCTATTGATATGTTAGCTATAGCTTAAGGAATAATGAAAATTTCAGAGAAATTAATTATGACTTCCCATTCAGAGGCTGGCAAGAAAGAGTTAATTAGTACCTTTTCTCTCAAGATAAGGAATTTTAAAAATGCCTATGAACTTACAAATAATGAATTGAATTGTATGTTACCTACAAGATCTGATTTATTGAAAGAAGGATATATTTTAAAGGATTTTGAATTGAAAGCTGCATTCCTACACATTTTCCATCAAAGTCCATTTTTTGAGTTTTGAAAATTTAAGTCTTTAATTAAAAAGTCCAGCTTTATAAAATCTGAAAATAATTTTATAAAATCTGAAAGGAGCTATGGAGTACAAGAGGGGGAAGCTGCCAGCAAGCCTCGGCTACAGAACTGACTGACAGTGTCAAGTGGCTTCCACGGGGCAATGTGTTAACCAGCCACTTGTCAAGTTTCTGCAGTGTAAAAGGTACATAAGAGACCCAGTCTCAAATGTGCTCCATATATTATCCCAGAACCATAATCAGAATTCTAAAGAAAATCAAGAATTCAAGCCTTAAAATCATGGATTTCATTAGGAAAAAAAAAAGTATTTTTTTTTTTTTTAATATTTTTTGCAATCTCTTATTGTACCCATAAATATCACAAATTTTGTTAACTTGTATTTATTTGTAAGACAATATCCTATCCTTTGGCAATTTCTAGCAGAATCCAGTTCAAGAATATTTAAAAGCTTACACCAATGGATAGTTGTATGATATATAATATTAGCCTCAAAATAGCTATAATAAAGAGAAAGGGATTTTCCTTGGGTTTGAGAGCAGCAGGGAAGTATTGATGAACTGGTCGCCTGTGGTACAGATCAAAGTCACTAAAAAATGCAGTGAGTTACATATTATTGGCAAGGATAGGAAAATACATTCAAGATATTCATTAAACAGTTATTTTGCAGGGAGATATTTCCCAGTGTTCATTAGGGGAATGATTTAGGTACCCTGTAAAGAGGTATGGAAAGACCATGTTAGTTTAGTTAGTTTCTAGTGAAATGAAAGCTGGCAAAACACTGTTAAGGAAAATACTAAAGAATAACACAAGTACACAGTTAAGTAAATCCTGTAATAATATGCAGAAGCACACACTGATAATGAATTATTCTAATTTAATTTATAATGCTCGTGAGTAGAAGCTATGATGCATTTTAATGGTCTGTGGTACAGGACTCGTTCCACTTTCTGAGAGCATCTATGAGTTTTATTTCTTCAATATACTATCAATGCAAAAAACTTGGGATATTGGCAACATCCATGGTATTTCGTCTTTCTAGAGTGTTTTAGATACATCAATTTTGTTTTTCACTACATGTAATACGTTCATTGCAAAACATAAATTTAGTCTGCATTCCGTAAGCCGTTCTACATCTAAATTTCTATTACATGCACTTACAGAATTTTGGATGGTATGGTACTATTCAGTCCTGTCTTCCTGGGCATGGAAAAATAACTTCCTTGAAAGATTTCTAAACTTACTCTGGATTGTACCTGTCTGTAAGGGCATCACCCTGGAAACAAAATCACAATGCTTTCTCCTATTTCACATGTGATGCTAAAAATAGTTACCAAAAAACCCACAATGTCTTTCAGTGCATTGAATCTTTGTTTGTTTGTTTGTTTGTTTGTTTGGGTATTTTTATAATTTAGGAAGGTTAAAATGGGAACAAATGCAACTAACAATTACTGCAGCTACTCAGCTGAATTACTGCATTTGCTAGCAGTTTTGCTTCATATTTCAGCTGAATCATTGTTCTGTATGGACAAAATTAAAATAGCCTTTCCTCACAATGACAACAAAATCAACTTTTTCACCTCTGAGCAAGTAGTGAGATTGAACTCAGTTCTTACATAAATGCATTTCAAACGTTTAATTATTTCTAAAATTTATAATGGGACAAGTTAGTGAAAAAATTGGTTTAGGAATGGACCATCACCACTGTAGAATATGAAGTTACCTGATAGAACCCTTTCTGCCTCCCACAGGCTAAGCTATTTTGCATAGCACTGCTGCTGCCTTCAGAGGGAGATGATCCATCACCTCCTCAGCGGGTGGTATAGGAAATAAGAAACTATAAGATGGAAAAGGAACAATAATAACTGTAATAATAGCTGCAAAAAAACCCTCCCAATAACAGTAAGTATTTGCAAGGCAAGGATAATGTGTTCTATCTCAAACTTGCTGAGTTTACAAGCCTTACGAGGCTGTATTTTGACACATGCTGAGATTTAAACCATTCAGCAAAGGATAAGGAAAGATATGACTTTCTGTATAACCTTTTCACAGACCCTGGTGGTAAATTGAATAAATATGCTGATTTCAAATAGACTTAAACACTCTGCCCACATCCAAAACAGAACTCAAAACTTAAGAAACAGCATTAAGGCTACAAAGATGAAGGTGAATAAATTTTTATCCATCTCTGATGGTTTATTTTCCCAGATTCTTCAAGAAAGTCTCACCAGTAATCATTTGCAGAAGGAACAGACTTGCATTCTATTTTATGCTCTCAATGTGTCAGATCATGATTAGCTCTAAAGAATCCACTCTGCTACTTTATTCCCTGTTAATTTATCATAAAGCAGTAGCTCAACAACCTCACGAGAGTTACACATTCCCACATGTGTGACAACATAAGAAAGTAGAGTTCAGGTACAAGTAGGAAGAAGAGGAAGGGTGAATTCTGTCTTTCTTGAATGGTTTTAAGGATACCTCCAGGAAATGTTGCTTGGTGTTTATTAGTTCATTTGCTTCTGTTCTGTGACTACCTAATAGATAATAAAAGAGGCCTATGTTAGAAGCCTTAAAATCACTATCTGGAGTTTTATTTCCCTTGCTTGAATGATGAAATTGTTCAGCAGTTTATTCAGAATGCTATGATGTTCTGAAGTCCATAGGAATTTCATCAATTACCAGCAGTTTTTCATCTCATTGAACTTCCAGGGAAGTGATAATGAACACAAATTCATAGATTATTGTTCCAAGGTTTACAGCCTAGGCCAGCAACTAATAAAATTGAGAATTGATACTTTTTAGATGTGCAGTCATTGGAGAGTTTCCTTTTGTTCTTGAAGATATTTAATTTCATAATAATTAAAAACCAAAGGCAAAAGAAAAACCAAAAGTAGCATCAGTTACTAACGGTGTCAAGGAAGATTTGCCTTTGATATTAATTTATGCTTGTGTTATGTGTCATAGAATTGGAAGAAACTTCATACATGGTCTAGTTCATTCTCCAGCCCAACATATACATAAATCATTTAAAATAATTTGGGTGTAAAAACTTTAGATGTTGAATACTCAAAAATGTCAAGGAAACCTGATCCAGAGCTTACCCTAAACTATTACAGAATATTTTGAGTAAGGAGCTCTTGGATTAACTGTCATGATCCAGTATTGGTTTTCTGTGCTCATATCAGAGAAAAGTATCTTGGTAGTATCTTGTTAGTAACTTAAAAAGAGAAAAAAATACAAGAATTCATGAGATACTATTACAGTTTCAACCAAATATAAAAGTTCAAGATTGTCTAAACTCTGAAGAAAATCTTTATCCCCTCCTTAAACTGGATTTGTTATAGCTGAGGCAACAGCTTGCTCTGGTGTTGCACTGAGACTTACTGAAACTGGAAGAAACACTGATAAAGCACAAAGTCTTGGAGAACAACACAGCAAAAAAAGGGTGGAAAAGACAGGATAAAGTGCAAAAGTTACCCAAACAACCTTGTGTACTCACAATGTTGTTTTACAAACAGACATAAAGAATAGTCTCTGACTTTCATTAAAAAAAAAAAAAAAGAAATATACTTATTTGGTTACTGCTGAGTATTCTCTAGTTCTGTAGAATTCTTACTTCTCTTTGGAACCATAAGGAACTGAAAACTTGAAAAACATCATCTTTTTCACTGGGCATTTTAGAATAAATCTGCAAAACCAGCAAGTTACAGTTGGCTGCTTTGGCTGCTTTAGTGATGTGGTGTGATTTCAAACATACTCCTTCCAACATCTAACACCTGCAATGAAAAGGAGTGGTTGAGACACCAAAAGAAATCACTGAGAAAAATTGAAAATTAAAGGAATTCCTGTATGAAACATGCTTGTGACACAAGTACAGGTCAAGCCAAGTTCAGAAGACTAGATGAACTACTGAAAGAATATTGCTGCCAAACTTAGGCACTCCTTTTGAAAGGACAACAAGCCAGATGTGATTGTCTTTTTTTAAAATGTCTAAATAACACCTGACATTTTCCCACATTCAATCTTTGAGAAAAATCCTAATAAAAATGAATGAGAGAAATATGAGAGAATCAGTTTTGCTACTGAACATTGTGCTGCACTGCCTCCATGTTTGACACCAGCAAAAGTTTGTTCGTATAAAAGAACAAGTAATTTCCTTCAGCTCTGGGGCCAGCTGAATTTCAATGTCCAGTCTTAGATGGACATTGAGTCAAGAATGAGCTTCATAATTGTGAGTAGTTATTTGAAGGGATGGTTCCAAAGACTAATAAAAACTTCATAAATGTAATAGATTAGATAAATAGTGCATCAAAACAAAAGACAAACAGGCTGGAAAAATAGCAAAGTTGCCAAATTCTCCTGGATGATTTTGTATTTTCTTTTTAATTCACGCAGGAAAAGTAGTTTACAGTAACCAGCTGGAAGACATGAGGCTAGAAGAAAAAACATAATAGGATGTAACGAGGAATAATACTTAATCTTTTTTCCTTACGGCAGTAAATTCCATAGTCAGCACTGAAGAAAGTGACTCTTTGATTATGTGTCAGTATTCTTTGAAGCAAAATAAATCAGCCTACACCATTCTGCAGCAGCTGGGCTAATTTGGGTGCCTCTTTTTACACATATCTGAGCTATAGCTGTCCTGCAGTGCACACAGTGAAAACCCACTTGAAAAACATACTAGTAATTGCCTTTAAGAAAGCTCCAGATATTTTAAAGATATTTAAATAAAATTATGTCTTTCATCAAGTTACTTCTGTGGTTTACATATGTTCAGATGCTGAAATTTACATTGCCCACATCCATCTCCTCCAAATAAACTTGTTTTTAAATTTCTGGGAGCTGAAACTTTTGCATAGGAGGATTCAATTCTATTTTTGCTCGATAATCTTTCTAAATAAAAAGTCCTGTGATTTATCAATTGCAAAGTAAGCCTATTAAAGCGTCAAAGGTTGAGAAATGAGAAATACTGGTACACTCATCAAAATATTTCTAGTTGGGACATGTTGTGTTATAGTTTAAAAAAAGATTAATTGAACAGGATTATTGATAGTGACTACTTTTAGATAAACTGATTGTAATGTAACTTGTTTGTATAGGATGTTTTAGGGGAAGACTGAGAGAAAGCTATTTAATAAGTACAGTTGTCCTTGTGGTAGCATGTACTTTCTTTTAAAAATCACTTCTGTATTTATATTTGGTATCATCATTATTAACAATGATTAGGAAAAGAATCCATTATAACTATGATGAAAATAAAATTGATCACAAATTTTTATGTAGTGCTCATGGACATTATGTCTAGATCAGTGGAATGTGTCAGTTTTTGCTGATATTACAAAGTGGAAAGTAGCTCTGAACATTCAATGATAGTTCTCTGTTAGAGAACTACATAAAAGATTTCCTTTATAGTCCAGACTAGAAAATCCCTTGTGGTTATTGTTTGCATCTCTGCATTAATCATATTTGCCATAAGATATTGTTTTCAGGAATTTAATTTGTGAGTGATAAGTATAGAGTATGAAGTGTCAGATCTTAAATTTTCTTACACCCTTCAATTTTCTTGCAGATAAAGCATTTACCGAAATCTCAAAATTGGTGAATTTGACTGACGAATTTAGACAACAAGGCTTGTACACTCCAGGACTCACTTTCATTAGCTCTTGTTCTCCAAAGCTATGTGGGGCTTACATCACAGAGAAATGGAAAATTGGTTTAATTTTTTTTTTTTTCCTAAACAACAGGTTGCTGAGATAAAAAGTTCTGATATTCAGATAATCAATATTATTCAAGTGAGAATAGTCATTCCATTCATGTTTGGGGAAGGGTTTTTTTTAATTTGGAATGTTCATGGGGGGTTTTTTTAGTTTTTGTTTTTTTTTTTTCATTTCTACTTGCTGTACTTTGCCCAGCAACTCACAAAATCACAACATGACTAGATGACTAGGCTGGAAGAGACCTTTTTGATCACTGAGTCCAACACATGTCCTAACACCTCAACTAAACCATGGCTCCGAGTGCCACATTCAATCTTTTTTAAAACACATCCAGGGATTATGACTCCACCACTTCCCCGGGCAGACAATTCCAGCACTTTACCACTCCCATTTGTAAAAATCTTTTTCCTAATATCCAACCTGTATTTCCCTTGGCACAAGTTAACACTGTGTCCTCTTGTTCTGTCAGTTGCTTCCTGGTGAAAGAGACCAACTCCCACCTGGCAACAACCACCTTTCAGGAAGTTGTAGAGACTGATAAGGTCACCTCTGAGTCCCCTTTTCTCCAGGCTAAACACCCCCAGCTCCCTCAGTTGTTCCTCACAGGGTTTGTGTTCCAAGCCCCTCACCAGCCTCGTTGCCTCCTCTGGATATGCTCCAGCCTCTCAATGTCCTTCCCAAACTGAGAGCTGGAGCTCTAGACCCCACCAGCTTGATAGATTTCTTCTGAACTAATTTCAGTTTATCAATGTCTATCCCCTGTGGGGAACTCAAAACGGGATGCAGTATTTATATGTACTCTTCAGAGTGTTGAACAGAACCTGTCTCCTCCATCTCCTGCCTTGTTCTGTATATTCTTACTTATTCCTCTATACTCTTACTTATTCCTTATTCTTTCTTATTCCTCTATACTACGTTTAACATTTTCTTTTTTTTTTTCTTCATTGCCCAATATAACATACTTGTATTTTGCCACTAATCCAAACTTCACTGCGACTTGAAATCAATCAATAGTCTTGAAAAGAGATCTCACTCTCTTCTGAGATAAAAAAGTATCCTGAAGCTTTAGTCTGATCATAAGATAATGGTATTATGGATAGCTCATGGCAATAATAGAATGATGGACTGATGATCACACAATACTGTGATAATTTTCTGTGACATATTTAACCCCTAAGCATGTCAAAGGGCCTTTAAAATAATTTATATTCTGCACACAAGGATAATTTCATCCATCCGTGTTTATTAACTGTGCAGCAACACTTCAGTTTAGGACAGGAATTAAAGGCCATTTCCAGCCCAAAATGCAAAGGGAATATACTCATAAAACAACTGTTAATAATTCAAACTTCCTTCTTTTAGTTCTCTACCTACAACAAGGCATCATTCATAAAATATTAGCATTAGTTTAGTGTCCAGATGCAAAACTGAATTTGGACTTACCCTCACTGTGCTCACAAAAATACATTTAGCTGGAATATATAAGCAAAGAAGGATTTTAGATACATTTTTGCAGCTTGTAATTGTAACCACATTAAAAAACATGGTCAATTTTATTTTAGTTCTTAATATTCATAATGCAAGGGATTACTTCCTTGGGAATATGGATCAGTTAAAATCATGTGTTTCCAGTGGGAATTCATCCCAGAATTTTAGAGTAAAATATTTCTAGTTGGATGAACAATTCCAGAAAATAATACAGAAATTTATCTCATTTTCAACACAGATTTTTTTCCAAAAATTGTGCTTTATCACCTATTTTCCTTTACTAAATTTGTGTTAAGCACGTTTTTTTTTTTTTTTTTTCTGTTTTCCTACGATACTGCTTGAATGACCAGTCATCATTGGAATTTATTTTAGTTTATGGGTGGTATTTTTCCTTTTGCTTACATTCACTGATACATTGTATCAAAGCACTTATAAACTCATCAACTAGTATTTCAGGATTTTTTTAATTCACGTAAGAACCTTCCAAATTTTTCACAAAATCTTTTTTTTTTTTTTCCTGAAACAGATACCAGCGAAGTATGATGTATTCCAAGGAACTCACATTGCATAAATCCACAACAGACTTTCCAAGAAATTTTTTCCATAATATTTTGGAGGCAGTCTTTGTTAGGTAGAAGATGTTCTTCTCCTGAACTTTTAAATCAAAAGTTCAGACAGGAAGATTTATCATAAGATAGTCAAGACATCACATGGGGACAACAGCAGTCATTAGATCATTATTACTTTGATGTATCCCTTTTCTGATGCCCAAAGCCCACAGAGTAGAAGGAAGCACAAGGAACATGCTTTCTTAGGACTGATGAGTAGTACAGCTTAGTGGGGATCTCTCCTTAGTTTTGCTTCTCAGGAATTTAATTCTTCCCCGCACAGGAATATGCCACAGGGAATACTCTGTAGTGAATTTCTACAGATAAATCTGTAGAGTAAATAAAACTTTTGAGTGACTTTGAGATTTTCATTTAGATAGTAATATTAATTTGCCTGTAAGATTAAGAGATTATTAATCCTTAAATAATTAGGGGTTTTGGGGGGTATGGTAGAGAGCCTAACCTATGAAAATTTCTTAGAAATCAAAAGCTTAGGCTTTGTGTAAATTAGTCAACGACTTAGAAGCCAGTTATCTGTTGTTTACACATACAACACAACTGTTAACTTTGTTTTCTGCCTTATCAGGCAACAGACTATTTGTAATAGTTATTGGCTGCTGTAGCAATGATTTTGAGAAAGATTTCTGGGGCAAAGCATCCCAAAAACTTCTCCTCCAAAACATCTTCTATGAGCAATTATCACTTCTGTAACTGTAGTGTGTGTGGCTCTTTGCAAGATGAATGCTTTGTGTTTGATCACAAAGACTTGACCCAAGCTTTTTTTTTTGTGTGTGTGTGTCTATCTCAACAAATAATTTGTATAGATTTTTTTTTTTTGGTGGAAGATTTGAATAACAAAAAATGTATCAATGCTCTTGTCAAGCACATAAACAGAATTGGTTAGTTTGGAAAAGGCCTTTAAGATCATCAAAACCAACTATTAATTCAGCACTGCCAAGTCCATCCTTAAACCATGTTTCTAAGTGACCCTTCTACAAGGCCTCTTAGTGCCTCCAAGGAGGGTAACTCCACCACTTACTTGGGCAGCCTGTTCAAATGCTTGACAACAATTTCTGTAAAGAGATTTTCCCAAACAGCCCGAGTAAACTTCCTCTGGTACAACTTGAAGACATTTCCTCTTGTCCTATCACTTGTTACTTAGGAGAAGAGACCAATCCCCACCTTGCTGCCACATCCTTTCAGGTAGTTGTAAAGAGCAAGGTCACCCGTAAGCCTCGTGCCTAAGCAACCCCAGCTCCTCAGCCTCAAAACACTTGCACTCTGCACCCTTTACCAGCTCTGCTGACCTTCTCTGGACATGCTCCATCACATCATTGTCTTTCTTAGTTATATATTGATTAGTATTCCAGACAATCAGAAATTGCTATAAGTCTGTTACATTTACACTGACTACTTTACCCTTTAAACTTCAGTATTATCTTTTCTAAGGTTAACCTGTACTACTTTCTAAATATTTTCAACTATTTTTTTTTTAATAGTATAAGTGGGCTTTGAAATATCTTCTATTATTATATTTGACACTTGTGAGCTTAATATTCAGGTCTTGTTTATCAAATTGTTTAACCTACAAGAAAGATGGGCAAAGATTATTTACAGAGGCATGCAGTGACTTGGACAAGGGGCAATGGCTTAAAAGTGGAAGAGAGAAGTTTAAATTAGATACCAGGAAAATATTCTTCATTTTGAAGGAGGGGAAGCACTGGAATGAGTTGAATGAGTTGTCCAGAGAAGCTGTGGATGTCCCATCTTTGCAAGTGTTCAAAGGCCAGGCTGGATGGAGCTCTGAGCAATGTGGTCTAGTGGAAGGTGTTCCTGTCCATGGCAGGGGAAGTGGAACTAGATGATCTCTAAGGTCCTTCTAGCTCACACCATTTTGGGATTCTATGACCTTTTAAAAATATTTAAATAAATATTTAAAAATATGGCTAACTTTATGGTGAATTTTTTTTCTTTTTTCTTTTTTTTTTTTTTTTTGGTAGAATATTATCACTGGTTTATTGCAGTTATGGTACAGAAATACTTAAATTAACTGTGTTACTTAAATGCTCTTATTTTAATCTGATTTTGTAACATATCATCTTTACCTAGTGCAATGGCTTTGCCAAAATTTGCATAGTCCATGATGAGATTCCAGAAGTACTCGTGGAATAGCAGACATTTTCACATCCCAGGGGTCCTTAGACTACAGCTTTGTGATTTTTGTTGTTCTACCTTGAGATTTTTGGTGGGTGACATCTTTTTTTTATTTTCTACCACTTGACAATCAATTTTTAATTGCTATCACAATTTTATAACTGTATGGATTGTGTTACAATCTTACAATCTTGTCAAATTGTTGTTTGTATTTGAGAATGGAATTTTCATTCTCTATTCTACCTGTGACCTTTTTTGTTGATTTATTGTTTTGGGTTTGTTGTTTTTTTTTTTTAAGTCATTGCTTATATTTTTTTTTCAGCTTCAGTAAAAATGATTCAAATATATAATTGTATATGTGCACAATATATTTATTACTGAATGAAGCTGTCTTTTATTCATTGACACTAAGCATGATCAAATAACAGCCCTGAATTCCACTAAGTGACTATAAACTTTAAATCCAGTGGCAAATTAAGCTGTCATGGTGACCATAAGAATAAAGAATAATAGGTCTGGACAGCTTCTATGCTTTCAGATTTTTTATTGTTCAAAGAAAATATTAGAGCTATGGTTGATATCCCTTTCACTTCCCTTTTTTTTTTTTTCAGGGAAAATAGTGTAGTCTCATTTTTCCAGCCATTTGTGTCCTAATATTACTTTTTTAACTTCAGATGTTTCTCAGTTCCTCTTTCTATTATATAAGAAAGAAAATAATTTCTATGATCTGACTTCAGACCATATTTTTTTTTTGGTTGCTCAGATAATTTGATGGAATCCAAGGTAAATCAAAGGTAAGAGGGACAATCACTTTTATTCACCAAATCATATTACAACTGCTGTGAACCACACAGGGTATAACAAAGACTAAAACTGAACTATTACTATGTATTCTCTTTCAAGTTAACTTCACATAATGCTTCTTAAAATCCTTAGGATACTGAACTGTGCTTCAACAAAGTGTTTATTTCTATCTCTTTTTTTTTTTTTTTTTAATTTGTGATGTTGATAGTTAGACTTGCTTGAGAAAACAAAAAGTGGCCTGTGCTCTTTGTGAAATTTGAGATTCCACATTGCTTCTTTAAAAACTCCTACAGATCTTTTCCACATAAGAAGATAAAAGGAGAGTTACCAAATAGGTTTTTGCTCGCCATAGAAAAGGACTTGTAGTTCCTATTCTCAAGTGGTATCATTGGGGACTTTTAACAATTCAGGAAAGAGAAAAACTAGATGAGCATTGTGGGTTCCATTAGATGATTTGACAGGGTAATATTTATGTCATGCAATTCTTCTCAGGTATCTGACAGTCTGGGCTCAATAAAGGAAAATACCTGTTTCTTAAAAGTTTGACATATAAATAGAAGCTTTTTTCTGACAGTCCAGCATTTCCCTCTTGCAGCCAACAGTTCTGAAATTAAAGTATAATTGCAATCAAATTACAATTCTTAGTCTAAAAATCAGAATCTTCTTGCCTATGTATTTGTGAAATAGAGTGCATACATAGGTATTTGAGTAAAATTAGGGCAATTTTAGTTTCCAGCATACTCCTGAAAAAGCTGGCAGCCCGTGGCTTGGACAGGGCACTCTTTGCTGGGTGAATGGCCAGGCCCAGAGAGTGGTGGTGAATGGTGCTGCATCCAGCTGGGGCCAGTCAGCAGTGGTGTCCTCAGGGGTCTGTGCTGGGACCAGTTCTGTTTAACATCTTTATTGATGACATGGATGAGGGGATTGAGTCTTTAATCAGTAAATTTGCAGATGACACAAAGCTGGAAGAGTGTGTCAATCTGTTGGAAGGCAGGAGGGCTCTGCAGAGAGTCCTGGAATGGTTGGATGGATGGGCAGAGTCCAATAAGATGAAGTTCAATAAGTCCAAGTGCTAACCAAGTCCTGCATTTTGGCCACAATAACTAAGTAATAATAGTGAAAACCTTCAATATTAGAAAAGGCTTCCCAGGGAGGCTGTGCAGTTTTTATATTTGGAGATTTTCAAAGTCTGACTACATAAAGCTCTTAGAAAGTTGGTGTGAATTCAGTCTTGGTCAAGGAGACTGTGCCAGAGACCTCCTGAGGTTCCTTCCCTCTGCAAGGGTTCAATGATACAGGCACAGTCAGAATCACAGCACAGAGCAATGAACTTCTTAGATACCCACACAGACTCACCAATTCCTTCAAGTTCTTGACATTTGCCAATCAGACCATAAAGTCTGTTGGGGATTTGAGATGGTCTGCTGCAATGTGAGAGTACATGATGGAGATCTTTAGAAACCCCTCTCAGGTTAAGGAATAAGCAGAAGAGTGAACTTTATCCCAGGCAAACAAACAAAAAAACAAATCAAATGTTGTTGTTTGATACTGTCCAAATGCCAGGCACCCATGAAAGCAGCTCATTCACCCTCCCCTGCTGCAGCTGGGCTGGGAAGAGAAAAATTTACCAAAGGATTCACGAGTTGAGATAATGTGCAAAAAAGCACACCATGAAAAGCATGCAGATTTATTAAAACAAGGGGAGAGAGTCTAGAGGGGCACATGCCTGTGTGATTTTCCCTCTCAAGGTTTTGGAGGACAAAGTCTCCTTTCATCCTAAACTCCCAGCCAAATGTTACCCTCTTCCTTTCCCCATTGATTGAGGTAATAACTACAGCCTTTCCAAACCACCTACCACATATACCCCCTTGAACCTACTATTTTACCTCAAAGTTCAGAAGTTCACAGAAGTTCGGGCTTGTGCAGACCTGCTTGACTGTTTCAGGAGCCAAGGTGCCTGGGCTCTGTAACAAACCTGCTGCTTTAAGTTAGTAGAGACACTGAGAACCATTTCAAAGACATTAACACCCATCCCTTCACCCTTAGGATTGTTTGTAAAGACATTAGCACATATGTTTTCTATCAATTAGGACTCTAAGAGTAAAATAGGCTCAACTTAGAGGTACAAAGTGAGATTATTACAAGTAAAATCAGAGGAGGAAAGTAAATATAGCAAGCCCTTAAAAACACTTTTTCTTCCCTGAGCCCTTCCCTCCCTCCCACTGACAGTGCTGGGAGACAGGGAGTAGAGATTTTGGTCAGTTCATCACCCAAGGGTTTTGTACGCTGCTCAGGAAGAGGAGTCCTTCCCCTGCTGCACTGTGGGGTCCCTCCCATGGGAGACAACTCTCCATGAACTTCTCCAGCATGGCTGCAGTCTCATGAGCAGCTGTCCTGCCAAAACTGCTGCAACATGAGTCCCTCCCAAGGGCAAATACTCCTCCCAAAACTGCTGTGGTGTGGGTCACTTTTCCACGGGGTACAGTCCTACAAGACCAGGCTGCTCCAGCCTGGAAGCAGGGCCCCTCTCTCCACTGGGTCTCCCACTGGATCACAGCCTCCTCCAGTCATCCACCCACTCCAGCACAGGCACCTCCCCCATGGGCTGTGGGTGGATCTCTGCATCCCTCGTGGATCCCCATGAGGTGTGGGTGGATCCGTGGACCCCCCTGGGCTGTAGGGGCACAGCTGCTCCACCATGGTCTCACCACAGCCTGCAGAGGAACCTCAGCTCTGGTGCCTGGAACACCTCCTGCCCCTCCTTCTGCACTGACCTTGGTGTCTCCGTGTGGTTTCCCTCACATGGTCTCACCTCCTCCTCTTCTCTGTCTGGAATTAAAACTGTGTGCCACACGTTGTTTTGATTTTCTCCTTAAATTTGTTATCACAGAGGTGATACCACCATCTCTAATTGGCCCAGCCTTGTCCAGCAGCATGTCCATATCCAGAGCCATCAGGGACTTGCTCTGCTGGACATACTGGAAGCTTCAGCAGCTTTTCACAGGAGCCTCCTCTGTGCCACCCCTCGCCCCCACCAAAAATCAGGCTGTGCAAAACCAACATACCAAACCAAACAAAAATGCTCCAAAACCACAAAAGCAACAAAAAAGAAAACAATATCCAACACTCAGACACAATAAGAGCCAAGAGTAAAACATCAAAGCAATTTCATTCAGGCTGGAAATATAGTCAACTGTATAAAAGTATTTTGAAACAGCAAAAGGTGGCATCAATAAGAGAAATTTCTTTCACACTAACTCTGCACATCTCAAAGCTGGAAGTTTAAAGCACTCTCTTAAAATCACATATCTATCTGTATCTCTCTATGTTGTTATCTATATATTCTATGTTTTTCTGTATACAAATATTCAAATACTCTCAAAGAGAAAGGAGTCCATATCTTTTACTAAGTAAATGCTCAAAATATGGAGTAATTTGCAGTCCTGTGCATCCTGACTTTGTGAAATTTGACAAGAATTATTTTCTGACCAAATTATTTTTTTTAAATTATTACAGCAAATTAATTACTTTTTTTATTTTTTGGTAGATTTTTCTGGTTTAATATTATTGCTTTTAGTCTGGGTTTGATTTTGACTGATTTGATTTTTAAAGGCATGAAGTAGTCTTGATGATCCCAAGAAGTGTGCTGCTCTTGGTATGTAGGTTTCTATAGTCTACATTTCTTTCAGGAAGTATTTAGACTTTGAAAGAACAGTACTTGATAATAATAGTTATCCTTTCCAATTATGACACTTAAACATTATATGACCTAAACAACCACTTTTTCAAATTCTTATATTTGTTAAGATTTATAAACCTTTCCACTTCCCAGTCTGGAAATATATTTCGGCACAAATCTTGTATGGAACTGCTAGTACTTAAATTCATTGCAGAATTTGGCCTAGTAATAAAAACACTCATTTCATTTAAATGAGTAATGTTCTGGAGATTGACATCAGCTGGATCTGGGTTTTAATGGTAATCTCCTACTTATTTCTTCTACTCATGCCAAGTAAAGTAAGTCTTGCATCTTTTATTAATTAATTAAAGCTTTTCATATGCCTGATGATGCAAAGATTGGCTCACGGTAAATAATATCATGTCAGTGGAAAAGAGATCAGTGAAATTATGCATTTAGTAACAGGTTCTAAGAATTTTCTATTGCAGTAATAACTGAAGGTATTGAAACCTAATTAAACTTTTCCTTGATTCAAACATTCAAAAAATGTGATTATAATTTTTGGATGGCAAACTGCTGATTTTGTAGGGAAACTATAGAGCACGCCGTTTTTCTGGAGGGTTCTGATTTACCCTGTAATTCAACAGGGTAGTAGCACTGAAACTACAAGTTCCATATGTCTGCCTGTGGTGTTGTGGTGGCATTGCTATTCCTCTGATCACGGTGAGGAGACGTTGAGAGCTGGTCAGAAGTTGGAATAGAGGAGGAAATCTTTTGTTGTGCTCCCAAAAAGTACCCGGGCATATGCTTAACTTCCCTCTCTGGCAACACTTACAGGTCTTCATAGATGATGTAGGTTGATTTGCTTCATCAAGACAATATTTTCAAAGGCCTAAGGGAGCCACCTATGAACTGTCCCCACAGGCTCTTCTATTAATCAAATTCACATAACAGTAATCTCATTTTGACTTAAAATAATATAATTAATCCCATGATAATTAGTTCAGGATATTACTACATTTAATAAACCACATTCTAAAATCAAGAGTTATATTTTTAGACTTTTTTTTTCCAATACATTTAAAAATAGACTCCTTAGGTAAAAGAAAATTAATAAAACTTAAATTAAATCCTTAATTATTATGAACAAGATATATTTATGCTTTTTTCCTACCATGTACCAGATTGCACGCACAGCTAGCTAGTAATTTACAAATGAGCAATTATCTATCACTAGGGAATGAGAAAGAGATGGATAAGTTCAAATGTTATATATCAGCAATTAATATTTTAAAAAATAGAAAAAAAAACTCTATAAGAAAAAAAGGAAAAAACCTGCTCCATAGAGGATGTGATTTTAAATACCTCCATGGAGAAAAATGTCAGTGATAAGAGACAAGTAATTTGTTTGAGAGTTGGTTGGCATGGTTTTTTTTCAGTGCTAGGTTCTGAGAGGAGGACTTCAGACAGAATTACTGCTTGGTTAAATGTTATCTATGCCAGAGTGCACTGGCAGCAAAATGCAGGAGTATGAGTGAACCAGCACAGCAGCTGAAGGGATGGTGAAGCACTTACTGTAGAGGCATACATCCAACCTGTACCTGCAGCAATACTCCATTTGGTACCCATGTAACCTATTTCTTTTCTTAACAAAAAAAGTTTTCACATAAATGTTAAAAAAAAAACCTTAAAAGCCAATGGCCAATGGAATTCATACAGACCAGACCACTGCCCATTAATATTTTCCCCTCTCCAGAACTCTACTAGACTGGAGACCTGATATATCAATATACTGACCTTTCAGTTCACAGTCCCTGGCTTTTGATGCAGTCGGCCACCTTTTTTTTCAGATTAGAGAAAATTTTTTTCCAAACCAGCCAAATTAATCCAGCCTATCATATTTTTAGTGGAGTGGGCTTGTTTTTGTTCAGGATTTTTTTTTTTTTTTGACTTTTTTTTTTCAGGTTTTTTTGGTTGGTTGGTGGGTTGGTTGGTTGGTTGGTTGGTTGCTTGGTTGCTTGGTTGCTTGGTTGGTTTTCCTTGTAATTTATTTTATTTTGAGAGTGAGTAGAATGACCATATGAATGGAGGGAATCAGTTGGAAACTCACAAAGAACATTATTCTACAAGTATCCTGAAACTACAAGTTTCTCGTGCTGAAAATGCCAAAAGTACTTTTTCATGGCTGTCCAATAGTGCAGATTCCTGTTTAAGAAAGTCAGGAGACATGGATATATGTAAAATAAAACTTAACAATTGTCTAGTGTTAACCACAAGTTTCATGTGCTCAGTCACAGTAAACCTTCAGCTTAAGTGAAGCAAAGTAGAATATTTCACTTTTACATCACTGCTCATAACTGTACTTTCACTGTTCCTTTTTTATTTTACATGTCTGAATTCATGCTAGCAGTATCTGCTATTAAATAATTAAAATTCATTTAATTATGACTTTACTTGAAAGATGTACAATTAAAGAACCTGTAAGTAAAACTTTTGGGGATGATTAAACAAGTTAAGTAAGAGAGATTTAATGATTTGGAATACATAAGTACAATAGCTTTATTTAATCTTGTTATAAAATGGACATTTTTACATTGTAAAATGTGTTTAAATGCAAAACTCAAATAATTTACGATGAAGACTAATGCCTATGTAAGCCTTTTTCTTTTAATAGCAGGGGAAAAGGAAATACTGCAATATATTTTTCAGGTTTAATATTAGGTTGTCAGACACAGGGAGGTGGGGGAAGGGCCTATATTGTCTAAAAGCAATGAAAAATATATATTACTGATTTTTACCTAAACATACCTGCAAAATAATACATCTAAAAATTCATTATGAATAATAAAGAAACAACAGATTGTATACAGAATTGTATACAGTTTTTGATAAATTAATTATTTAAATAACATTTCAACTTTTTTGTTACCACTGTCTGATGAGAGAACATGCATATAGGGAAATAGCACCTTCCCTTGGGAAATCAATTAAAAACTGCCTTAGTACTTTCAGGGAAACCACTGATCTTCAGCCACCAGTTGAGCACTATTGTCTTAAAATGTCAGTTTAAATTTGTCTAAATGGATTCTGTGTGTCTGGTCCGTCTAAGTCACGGATGGATAGGGACAAATGAGGAGGAAAAGAAGCACTACATCACTGCTGCAATCCCTCATGGCCTTTCCTGTAAGGCAGAAGGTGAATTGCCCTGACAATTAGAGTCTGGTGCTTTGTGAGATTCAGTCACTTGTCCATGATGCTGCAAACAATATTTAAACTCCTGTCCCACTGCAGCTGAACTGGGTGGCATGTGAGATTTTGTGTTGTGCACAGATGACCTGCATTCATAATATGAGGAGAGCAGATAGCTGTTATAGTTATATGCATCTATGTTACAGTTATTTTTACACAGATATCTTTACACAGATTTACAATGGTTAACATTAAATTTGTCTGCCCAGGCACAGACATTGGAGATCCAACATCATGAAGCTCAGATAAATATATTTTATTCTATTTTACCTAAGTAGCTCCAATAGAATCTTCATATTCAACAAAACAGTTTCTTCCTGATGTTTAAATATTTTTTAGATCAAGACCTTAATTAATCCTATGCCAAACACTTATATTTGAATCCAACTATGGATAAGAGCTTAAAAAATATGATTTTATCTTCACAGAATCATAGAATTGTTTATATTAGACAAGACCTTTAAGATCAAGTCTGAAGTGTGTGACTAACCCCTTTTTATAGTTTTAAAAATGTCAATCTTAAATAATGCAGTCTTTCTCAAAATAAAAATAAGTCATTTTACAATGAAAGACTAAAATAAAAAAAAAAAAAAAACTAAAACAAAACATTATTTTTCAAAAATTCCTAATAAACTTCTTTCACATTTTTGAGCTCTCTGTTCTGGGTATTTTTTAAAGACCAAACAGAAGACACAAATGACATGATTTAAGTCTTTCTGGAAGATTTTTTCAATTAGTAAAGAGGTTGCAAGTTCTCTGTCCGTCTTACAGATCATCTGTTTACAAAAAGCATGAACTCATCTTCCCATTAGCTATCTGTATTTCTGAAAGGGATCTCAAGAAATCTCTACATTCCCCAAAATAGCTAAATTCACATAAGATAACAGTAAATTATTTAATCCTCCTATTTCTCAATTAATTTTTTTATTAATTGCAGGGGAAAATTGTCATTTTATCCAGGCCTATTCTGTTGTTATGGGCTTTTTACCTAAGGAGTGTTACCTAGAAGTCTAGTGTTATCTAGAAGTCTCTTGGAGTTGTCTAGAAGTCTCTAGTCTTGATTTTCTTTTAAATGTCAGGATTTATGTACAAAACTTATTTCCCACAACTAACAAAGAGCCCTGTTACTCCTGTGAGTTTGCGTGCAGCTCAGTCAGATGGAGAAGAAGATATTGATGTCTGAAGAAGCATTTTTCCATGTGGCCCCATATGTTAGAAAACAGGGGTGAAGGATGAAATGCAATTAATTCCTTTGTTAGGATTTTGGATGGATAGAATGAGATTTTGGATGGGATTAGGGTTTAGGACGGGATAGAATAAGATTTCTTCATAATAGCTGGTATGGAGCTGTGTTTTGGATTTGCGCTGGGAACAGGTTGGTAAAACAAAGATGTTTTCATTATTGCTGAGCAGGGCGAGGCCAAGAGCCAAGGCCTTTTCTGCTTTTCACCCCACTCCACAGCAAATAGACTGGGGCACACAAGAAGTTGGAAAGGGAACACTGCCAGGACAGCTGACCACAACCATAACATAAGATGTCAGCTTAGCATGTACAGCTGCAGGAGAGGTTCATGCTGAGGACTACTGCTTGGGAACTGGCTGGGCATAGGTTGGTTGGTGGCCAGAAATTGTTTCAATTTGCATCACTTTTCTTTTCTCTCTGTGTTTTTTTCAATAATAACAATAATAATAACAACAACAACAATAATAATAATAATAATACCTGTGTTTTTCTCATCCCATGAGTTTTCTCTCTTTTACACTTCTGATTCTCTCCCTTCCCACTAGGGCAGAGGAGTGAGCAAGTGGCTGTGTGGTGTTTAGTTGTTTCCTGGTCTTAAATGCGGACATTATTTATCACAATAAAAATTAATGCGTTTGCACAATTCAAAATAAAAATTTAGTTACAAGAACATGAAATGCAATTGTTTGGGTTTGTATAAAGCACTGTTTTCTTCTAATAACTCTTTGTTTAGATATCGTAGATCAGTTTTATTTCTAAACAGAAACATTGAATTTTGCTCTCTTTTTACATTAGTGAGTGATTGCACATTTGGGGTTTTTTCACCCCTTTTTTCATTCCAATGTGTTGGAAAGAATCAGATTTACACTTTTCTAGGAATCATAATTTACAAGGACAAAACACTTTGTGCAATAGTTGCTACTTGGAAAGTGCAATATCTTCTTTAGAATTTATCTTAACGGAAGTGAACAAGTGATTGTACTAAAGCAAAAAGACATTGCCACGATACCTGTTAATAGAAATCAAGAAATTGCTTCTGGGCACTGTACCTTTAACATGGTTTCAAAGTCACCATTTCTTACATTCTATTTTAAGTATTCATAACTGAATCTCTTTTGACAAAATATAAATGATGATAGTAAAAGACAGTTCTTTTTCTAAAGGGTAATAAGAATTGGTGGAGGTTATCCAGCTGTCACATCTGATTGCAGCAATCCTTTCTTGTTTTAAGAATGTGTATAATTGCCACAAGTTCATAAGGACTCCTGAATTTTAGGAGTTCCTCCCATTCTGCTGTTGATTTCCACCTGTATATTGCTGTTTCTTCCCAGCACAGGCATCTTTCCACCATCTGGACATACTTCCAGCCACATCTGACATTTTTGGACCTGCTTTGCTGCCCCATTCCTTGAAAATGCCTAAACCTATGGTACTCAGTAAACTCTACTTTTCCAGGATGCTCCCCACAGTCTATTAGGCAAAAAACGATATATCAATGAGGCTGGAAAGTCTTAGGGGCCTTCCTCTAACATTTAATTTTGACAAGAATATTAATAAGGGTGTCATACTGAGGGCTGCAGGTAAATGACTGGTTTAAGAGAATTCAGCTAACTGAGAAGGACATGGAACAAGACATATCATGAGCAACTACTGGACATGATAGAAACTCTAAGCTGTGAGAAACTTGCTGAATTATAGATGGTGCTGTGAGGGACAGATGGGTATCACAAGTGGTTAAGGAGAAGCTGTGGGCAAAGTAACCCAACTTCACAGACAGTTGGAGGAGAGCACTGTGAAAAGTTTTGGGAGTAGAGTTCTGCAAAGCCAGTTCCACAGGTAGGGCTGACATTGCCAAAGCAACACTGTCATAAATACTAAATTTGTATACTGTTGTGACAAAAAAAAAGAATTATGGAAAATAGATTAAATAGAGCAGGTTTCATAGCTAAGCGGATTGTGGTGGAGACAGAGAGGTAAAACAAGAGTGAAAATTAAAGTCAGGAAATGACAAAAAGAGTAGCAAGGTATGCATGTCATGCACTGGTTTTGTCTGGGGGCACCTGCTGGCAGCCTTGGGCATAACCAGTACCCTGAGCAACCAGAGAAACAGACCCTTTTTTAACAACCACACCAAAAGTGCCAGACTGGTCATAAGGGCCACAGAGGGTGGAGCAGACCCTTTCCCAGGTGAGCAGGGGGAACACATGGATTGGCAACTCAAGCATCCCGGTGTCCTCACATAAATGACTGCTGCAGAAGTGGTGGCACCAGTAACAGACCACCACTTCATACCACAAAGCAGCAATCCTTGCACTTATATTAAGACATAAAACTTTCTACTAGCTCTTGACAGAGAACGTATGAGGGAGGAAACAAAATGTATTTGAGAACAGCAATGGATATAAACTAGCCAGTTCATCAAATACAATCTGCTGACACGAGCAAAGTCCATCACAAAAGTCAGATGCTGAGATGAGTAATGTGGGCCAGGACACTACTAATTTATATGTCAGTGTCACTAGAAGAGTAACATTAAAGCTCCACGAATATTTCAGGAAAGGGTAGTTTGAAACTGCTACCACATGGAACAGTCATCATCACAGCCCATTTACTGAAACGGATTTTTTTTCTTGATATGTATAATTCTGGCCTAAAATAGCTTAAAATGCTTCCAGAACCACTGCATGTTTCTGTATTATTTCTAGAGCACAAGCCAAGGGAGAAATTAAAGCAAAAGTTTCACATCACCAGCAGTACAATTCATATGTTTTTGGGGTGAGAAGTTACCATCACAAAAATGGAGATTTGGGGGAATGAGTTGTGGTTTTGGTGGCTTTTGTTTTTTTTTTAATCAAATGAACTTCAATATCCACATATTTATTTACACCCCCTCAAACTTTTCCATTCTCCAAAGAGATGTAAAGATGCAGATCTCTTTATTTCAATACATATACAGGTGATTAATTATAGATTGGGACTTTGTTTTGCTAGCTAGATTTAAATCCAATCAAAATAAGCAAAATAATTACAGTACTGGAAGGTATAACATTCAAATTTTTGTCCTTCTGCATTCATTTATCAGCACTGTATATGTTTAAACTATCAATTTTTATCTCAAACTTTTTATTACATCTCCTCTAGGAAAATTACTAGAATCAGTTGTCATTTTTTGGCATAAAAGGTAAAAACATAGGGCCATGTTTTCTTGTTATTTTGAATGGATGATACAGGTCCAATTAACTTATTGTTTTGTGTCCGAATTTTTTTTTGTTTGTTTGTTTTAGTTTGGTTTGGTTTTGGGGTTTTTTTTCCTACTTAAGAAAAAAAAAAACCCAAGAAAATAAAGCTCATAAAAATTGTTTAAGGGCAGGATATCAATAAATTCATCCAAAGAATTTTACAGACAGAGATTCTGTCTGCTGACCCTGAAAGAAAATTTTAATAAGACATAAGGCATTCAAGCAGGCATCCTATAAGGTATTTGTCAAAGAGTTAAAGAGCCCTATTTGACGTATTTTCTCTCTGCTGTAACTGCTTTTGAAGTATGCACTCCAGTAGAGCCAAATGCCATCCAATTGAGCAAATCCCATGTGCGTATTTCTGTGTACACATATTCACATACACAAAGCAATAGGCAGGTTGGCTACAGAACTCTGAGATTAATAATAATGATTTTTTTTTCTTAGAAAATTCATGTTTTTAAAGCAATACTAGTGAGAGCTATTAGACAGAGCTCACTAGGAAAATCTGCAGGTGTGACTAACCATGATCAAACAGCATGTGGAACTCAAATACTTTCAGCTTCTGGGAATAGTACAGTGTAAGACATGCTGAGATCATGAAGAAAAACAAATCCAGAGACAAACAATAAAGAAGACTCATGGAAACCTGGAATTGTTTGTGACCTCTAAGATCTAAATGACCTCTAAGATCATCAAGTCCAACCATTAACCCAACACTGCCAAGTCCACCATTAAACCATGTACCCAAAAGCCACATCTACACCTCTTCAAAGTACCTCCAGAGGATGGTGACTCTACCACTAACTTGGACAGCCTACTCCAGTGTTGACAACCCTTTTGGTGAAGAAATTTTACTGATATCCAATGTAAACCTCCCCTGGAGCAAATTGAGCACTTCCTCTCTTGTCCTATTGCTCGTTTCTTGGGAAACGAGACTGATCCCCCTCCTTTCAGTTAGTTCCAGGCAGTGAGTCCTTTTCCACCGGCTAAACACCCCAGCTCCCTCAGCTGATCCTCATCAGACTTGTGCCCCCGACCCTTCACCAGCTCTGTTGCCCTTGTCTGGATACACTCCAGCCTCTCCATGTTTTTCTTGTAGTGAGTGGCCCAAAACTGAACAGAATCACAGATTCTCAGAATCACAGACTCACAGAACTAACTCAGCTGGAAAAGACCTTTGAGATCATCAAGTTCAACCGATGACCTAGCATCACCTTATCAACTAAATCATGGCAGAGTGCCATATCCAGACTTTTTAAAATACCTCCAGGGACAGTGACTCCACCAACCCCTGACCAGCCCATTCCAATGCCCAATCACTCTTTCAGTAAAGAAGTTTTTCCTACTGTCTAGCCAAAACTTTCCCTGATGCAACTTAAGACTGTCCTCTCACCCTCATTAGTCATTGGCTGGGAAAAGAGACTGACACCCACATAGCTCCCCCTCCTTTCAGAAATTTGCAGAGAGCAATAAGGTCTCTCCTGAGCCTCCTTTTTCCAGGCCAAACAACTCCAGCTCTCTCAGCTGTTTTTCATAGGGCTTGTGTTCCAGACCCTTCACCCGCCTTGTTGTTCTTCTTTGGATGCATTCAAGCAACTCAACATCCTTCCTCAACTGAGGGGCCCAGAACTGGACACAGCGGTTATTCATGGTGCACCCTCACCAGCGCCGAGTACAGGGGACAATTGCTGCCCGCGTCCTGCTGGCCACAGTATTGCTGATCCAAGCAAGCCCTCTTGGCAACCTGGGCACTTGATGGCTCATGTTCAACTAGCTGTTGACCAGCACCCCCAGGTCCTTTTCTGCTGGGCAGCCTTTCAGCTGCTCTGTCCCCAGAGTAGCACTGTAGGAGGTTGTTGAGAACTGAGGGCAGGACCCTGCACCTGGTCTAACTGAGCCACAAAGAAGACTGACCTTGGCCCATCCATCCAGCCAGTCCAGATCCCTCTGCAGAGCTTTCTTACCCTCCAGCAGACCAACATTCTTACTCAAGTCAGTGTCACATGCAAATTTTATGGGGGTGCGCTCAATCCCCTTTTGCAGATCATCAATGAAGATATTAAAGAGGGCTGGCCAAATACTGAGCCCTGGGGAACACCATGGGCCTCCAAGTGAATGCAGCACCGTTCACCAGCAGTGTCTTGGCCCCCATACCCAGCCAGTTCTTAACCCAAGAAGACTGTACAGGTCCAAGCTATGGGATGCCAGCTTCCTCAGGAAAATGCTGTGGGAAACTGTAAAAGGCTTTACCAAAGTCTAAGTAGACAACATTCACAGCCTTTTCCTCATTCACTAAGCAGGTAACCTTGCCATAGAAAGAGATCAGGTTGGTCAAGCAGGACCTGCCTTTGATAAACCTGTGCTGGCTGAACCTGATGCCCTGGTGTCTTGCACATTTCATGTGATGGCACTCAAGATGATCAGACCCATGACCTTCCCTAGCACTGAGGTCAGACTGACCAGCCTGTGATTCCCTGGATCCTACTTCTGGTCGTTCTTGCAGATGGGTGTTGAGTTTGCTAGCCTACAACCAACTGTGACTTCCCCAGTTATCCAGGACTGCTAGTAACAAATTGAAAGCTATCGTTGAGCTCTTCAATCAGCTCTCTGATAGAATATTCTCAGGTGGATCACATTCAGAACCACAGTTTTCTATATTTCTAAGGGGTGTAGTAGATCACTAACCACTTCCCCTTGGATTATAGGGGCTTCATTTTGCTTATATAATCTTATCCATTTGCAAGTGTTTATTTTATTTACCTTTAGCAACAGAGCTTTTACCTTGCTTGCTATTTGTCAAACTGTAAACAAAATTGAAAGCCCACATCATAAAAAGGTCTGATACAAATCAAAAACCTGTTATGTATTGAACAAATTAATAAAAAATGAGATTTACATGTTTGTCCTGTCTCCTGGGGTCCTGTCTGCAGCTGGTTATTTGTAGCTACAGTTTCTGGGGTTTTTCTTTGCGACCCAAATACTTATTTATGCTAGTGAGAAATAACCTTTAGTTGGTGAGGAGAGCAGTTGTTCTAGGAAGACAGAGCATTATTTATTCCAGATTTGCCATCTGGACTGTCTGGAGAGAACCAAATAAGCTACCAGTTTGTCAAGAACATATAGCCAAACAAAAGAAAGTGCCCAAAATAAGGTGAAAGGGAAAGAACTTTCAGGACAAAAGGTGCTTCTGTAGAGCCTCATAAGCCTGATGGCTTGTTTTTGTTGTTGAAGTTCTCCTCTGTAAGAAAATTTATTGTGATATCTCTGAAAAGTACTGCAATTTATAAGCTACCCATGCTGCACAGGCCATCCCTGTGACTCTACTGTTAGGGGAATTATTTAGTCACTAATAATAAACACTACTGTTAGGGGAATTCTTTAGTCTAGTGGAATATGATATACATAAGAATAATGTAACTTAGATTGGGCCATATCATATGTTATTATTCCACTTAATATCTTAAATAATACCCATCTTCCAGTGTTTTCTTACCCTTCACAGGTTAGTGGTCTTTCTTCAGCCATCCTATCTATGTATATTTAACTATTCTAATATTTCCTCACCTCCCTGGCTGTTTTTAACCCTCTTCTCTGAAATCTCTTCAACATTTTTCTGGCAACATTTATGTTGTAAATGTGCCATACATTTAATTCAGCATTGGAATATACTCACACTGCAGCTGACCAGAAAAAAAAAATCTCTGTGGCATGATACCTTTTTAAGAATTTTCTGCCAAATTGTGTAAGCCATTTTTGCTACAATTCCATGTTCTTTGCATTCTCCATGTTAGCTTGTTGTACCTGTGACCACAACATTTCTTTCTTCATTATTGCTTCCTAGATTTATGAGGTGTTAATTTTTCAAAGACCCACATGATAGCCAGCATCAAGTACAGAAGTGTTGCACTCCATTACAACAGGCTGTAGGGTGGGCAAGAAGTGCAGGCAGTGGCTCACTGAGAGTAGAAATTCATTTCTTTCTTACATTTTGGAATCATTCAGGAATAATGGAACACTTTTTTCTCTTTTCAGAGAATCAAAGACTCATGTAATTGTTACGGTTGGAAGGGATCTTAAAGATCATTCAACTACCTTGCCATATGCAGGGACACCTTTCTCGAGACCAGGTCATTCAGAACCCCTTCCAGCCTGATCTTCAACACCTCCAGGGATGGGGCATCTTAAAGAGACATTCAGAAAGAGAATATATTTTGTATGTCAAATTCTAAGGGAGCCTTTTCTTCAGGAGTCCCTTCCTGTTTCTGGATGATGTTGTCACTCAGCAGACAAAGCATCAAAAGTCAGTTTCTAAAGAGAATTTACCCTGCTCTCCTTTGCAGATAAGTAAATTCTTCCATGTTTCAAAAACCCTAATGAATATTCAAAATATTGTTGCCTTATCCTGGAGGAAAACCAGTCTAGATATAAATTCTCACAGACAACTTTGCCCATGTGAGGTCCCTGCCAGTCTCCATCAGCATTTTTATATTCTATTTTACAATCTGAGTAATCTGATGAATGAAAAACTGCCATTATTGATCACTGAGGCTATTGCAGGCTGAGGCAATAAAAAGGATTTCAGTGAAGAGGATGAATGAATTAAGTGCTCTGAAGGCTTTGGCTGATCCTCCCCAATTGACTTATCCACTTCTTCTGCAATTCTTCCTTTATCCCACCTTGGTAGTGGAAATTGCATAGTTCTGACTGCTGTGGAGTGCCTTAACATTTCCCCAAATCCTCTAACACCTGAAAAATATGTGTATTTTCTCTGTACTGTATAAGCCTCACTTTAGTCACATCACTGTACCCCTAAGACTCAATTAGCGCCTTTAGCACAAATATTCTTCTTCCACGGCTCCAAAGGAAGCATCCTTGCATTACATTAATGTCATTTTTCAAGTGTGATCCTGACCATGCAATCTTTGCAAAACCAGTGTAACATTATTTAATGGATTATTCTGTTCTCAGTAAAATATATTTCCTTTCATTTGCCTTTAATATTAAATAAGGTCTGCCCACAGATGAGGAGACAGTCAATTGCCAGATGCTAAATACCTCGCCCAAGGATATTGCATGTGCGAAATGAAGCTGACTGGGCATGTTGCTCACACAAATTCGAGTGCTGTAGTTGCTCTGCTCTTTTGGCTAACATTCACACTGCTGCAGCTTTACATACTCAGTGTGCAACTTCTGTCTTCATGTTTCAATTGGAGTCCAAGTGCACCCCAGCCTATTTGGGTGGCAAACTGAAAGTACTTCGAAAATTTAATCTGTTTTAAGCCTTCATGCCTTTCCAGACACAAAATAATTAATGTACGGCTTTTTATTCTCCCTTGTATCCAGTTTTGCTGCAAATGAAAAAATTAATCTAAAGGCACCCCTTCTGCAATTCTGATTTTAATCAAGAAGTGATTTGTAGCTGCATGTAAGCAGTGTCAGGTAGAGGAGGGATTCACAGTGTTCATCCTGTTCTACATATGGAAGCACCACATGAACATCAGCCTCATGTGCTGATCCACAGCAGGCAAAGATTGCTGCACACAGCTGTTCTCCTGTGAAATGTTTGCACTTCAAATGTGCACCCTGGTTGTCTTTATTCTGATTCTAGGAAACCACCATTCAGTCCTTTTTGAGATGCTTTTGGGTGGAAGCTGGAGAAAAAAGCTATACCATCACAAATACAGTCTTGGCAGGCTTCCCCACTGGTTTGGTTTTTTTTGGTTGGTTTTCTTTTTTGTGGTGTTTTTTGTTGTTGTTGTTGTTGTTATTTTGGTTTTTATTGCCTTTGGTTTTTCATTGTTCTTTTTTTTTAAATTCAAAGAGACACTTTGAAGGTGGAGGCATACCTTAGAATTGTTTATAGTCTCTGAAATGTCTTTTAGTTCTTGTGGACACCACACCCCATCTCCAGTCCATAACGGGAATTTCTTTCATGTCATGAAATTTCTTTTTTGTAATATATCAGAATGAAATTCCTACACAATTTTGCTTTGTAGGTGGTAAAAGTTACAGTGTGAGGTACATATCTGCATTACCATGTTCTGGTAAAATTCTAATCCTTTTGAGATTTTTTGACAGTTTTGCCACTTATTTCAACAGAGATGGTTTTGTCTTGAACTTCATCCCTTGCATTAACAAATTCACTTTCTCAAGCACTTCTTTAATCTTTCTTACTATGTTTTATTTTAAGAGTAGGGGAGAAGAGAGGTGCTACATCAGGAATATATCTGAGAACACAAAGGTTTACTTGTGATTTATAAAATGGTAAATGAAATGACACTTTTTTACTCATTCTCCTTAATCCTATTACCAGGTAGTAACATGGGCCATAGAAAGAGAAGTCTTATTAATGCAGGATTACATTTACATTTCTCTGAAACTATTTATATTTTATTTTTTGGTTTCATCTGTTCTTTATAGAATTTGCATGAGTAAAGAACTTAAGAATAAGCTTAATATTAAACCTGAGCTTAACTACTTCATTATTCCACACAGAATGTAAGCTTATGCTTAACACTGGCTGAAGTCAATGACAGCTTAGAATATGCATACTTTTTTTTCTGAACTGCAGCTTACCTCACAAAACCTGAATTTTGCAAAATTCTACATAAAATCTGTTTGTTGATAATTCTCAGCTTTATTTAGGATTCAATCTCATCCTCTGCATTAAAGTGAAGAAGTACACCTAGTAGCTCTTTAGCCTTTATAGTTATTCCCAAGTTAGTACTCTCTGGGAATTAATTAATGTGCTGTTTTTTCTCTCTGCAAAGTCATTAGTGAGGAACAGAATATATCCTGACCTCCTAAGGCAGAAAACAAGTAGTCATTTCATCCTAAGTCACTATTTTGCAGTTCTTCCCTTTGTTTACTATCTTCCATCAGTGTTATTTCACATGATAACATTCATATTTAAGCCAATTTAAATTAATTCTGAGAAAAGAGCTTTTATAAAATGCAGTATCAAATGTTTTCCTTAATTGAAAATGCCTACAATATTATGCTTTTCTTTCAGCCACTAATTTTTTAATTATATTAAAGAAGCAATCAAGTTTATCTGGCAAATCTTTATTAAATCATCTTGCTACTTAGCTCTAAAAATATCAGGATGAATGCCAAAGGTATTTTCAAGAAGAGATTTTCCATCTTCAGAGTGGAATTGGTATATGTTATGTAGTTAGTGAGGGTAGCAAAAGAATAAAACCAATCACAGTTATACAGGATTCTGATATTATAATAAATTATTTATTGAAACAAGAAAACAATCAAAAGATATATCGGTAACCTAGTGATTAGGACTTTCTAAGTTTATTCTGGAGGTGTTGCCTACTAAAAGCTTTTCCACTGATGTCTGGCAAACATTGATGCTGAGGTTCTGCACCAAGCCTGTTTCTCTGTATTGTTGCATTTAAAGTTCTTTTCTCCCTCATGAAAGTGTAATGAGAGAATATACAGGTTTTCTCTAGCAAACAATGACCTAAAAGTAAAAATTATCATTGAGTTATAAATGTCTGGTGTCTGTTGGTGTTGTGAACATTTAGACAGGGCAGTATGTGAAAACAAAGTAGAGATGAATGCATGTATAGGTAGTATCCATCTAGACTTTAGCTATTTGCAGTGCCAAAAGCAATTAAACTGCAGCAACATGAGCTTGTAAGTGCCCATACAAGATGTTTGGAGATGCCTGAAAGTAATCTCACTGCCAAAATTCCACCACCCAGTGTTGTGAGGGCACAAACTAGTGTAGGAATGAGCACAGAGGATTCAATTGTATCCATGGATCTTGAGGAATCGATAAACTTTGCAAACATAGCACACAGTTGTTGGGAAAGAACATAAATGTATTGGCACTGTGCCATAACCTCCTGCAGTGGCTGTGTGATTGCAGCAAGTAAGTGTACACATCAAGGAAAGCCAAGGAAAGCAGACTATAATGCTTGAACTGACAACAAAAACCTCACTTATATCACATTTTGTGAGGCTCAGAATAAGGAATTTAACCATCCATTTCTTGGTCATCAAGGACAATAAAATAGAAAACAAAAACCAACCAACCAAACTAACAAAAAAAAACCCAAAGAAACAAACCATAAGATTGAATAGACAAGTTTAAAATCTTACTAACTTATCACCTGATATCTGTTTTGTAATAAATTTAATTCTGCAGAAGAGGTGCAGAGCAGTAGAGAGAGCAATAGGAATATTTCCAAAACTGAGTTCTTAAGCTTTACAGTGATTATAGATTACTATGGATACTACTGAACCCCGACCTCAGCATTTTGAAATTAACTAACATTTTGGGCCTAAACTGAATGGTACTCAGAGGACAGAACTACAGCATAGGCGTATACTGTTCTGTTCTTACTCATAATTCCCTGCAAGAAATTAAGCTGAGGTCATAAACAGGAAGATAAAAACCAAGCAAAGAAAAATGCTTTTACTTTTCACTGTTCTCTGTGTCTTGGCAGTGACATAATCTAAACTCATTTAAGGACAATGGAGAGGCTTCATTCTTATGCTGTGTTTTGGGGGATTTTTTTGCATATGATAAGGATGTTTTTACTGAATTCAGCTCTACATTTTGCACATTTATAGCTCCACATCATCACTGTCATCCTACTTCTAATGAATCTTATAATTTCTGAGCAACACAGTCTCATAATCCTTCTGTTTTTTTGCTTCTTGGCTATCCAATGATGGTATGTGTTCATACCTTATAAGATATCCAGTGCTCCATTCAAGATAAGTAAGTTGCAAAGGAAACAAACCAAAGATTTCTAAAGGAAACAAAGACTACACTAATTCAAACATTGAATGATTTCAAAACTTTCTTTCAAAGAACTGTTTACAATTTGAACTGGAAATTGGTTCAGCCAGTGCAAGAAGAGTGCTTATGACACTAATGAATTCCCTTTGTTAAAACAACAGAAAGGAGACTTTAATTTAATCACACTTAATTGACACATGACATAACAGGGTACAAGTATTCATTCATCAGTTACTTAAACTTCATGAAGTCATTAGACATCAGAAGATACAATAATCACAGTAAGATAAAAGGTGCAGTAAGGCTATTGAACATGAGTGGCCTTGTGGACAGTGATTAGGTAGACGAGCCATCAAATGAAAGGCCTGCTTACCTTTAGGCTGTCCAAATGAAACTGACAATTCCAAGAAGGGAAAAAGACTCATTTGTCTACACAAAAGCTACACTAATGCTCTCTCAAATCCTGGATGGACTGCAGTTCTTCAAGACTTCAAAAACTACAGTCCAAGTTTTAGGATGGGTATAAGGATCTTGGGAATTGAATCTGTTCAATATGTTAAACTTAAACTGACATAACCTGCATTTTTTTCTGGTTTATTTTTTTGTTTGTTTGTTTTGTTTTGTTTTGTTTTCCTTTTTTTTTTTTCTTTGGACTTTTTTCTGGGAGGGGGGGTGGTTGGGTGGAGATAGAGTGTGTTATTTATTTTAACTGACTTCCATGCCCAGACAATTACAAACAATTGTCTTGTATTCAAGTCATGTTCACCTTTGAGGATTATCTATACCCTCCTGTATAGCACTGCAGATGTAGAAAGAAGTTCAAGAAAACTTCTAGTTAAGAAGACCTGAGCTAAGATGGATCAGAGTATAAGCAGATGTTTATAAGAAATTGTTGTTTTTAATGTCTCACTGAAATATTACTTGAAGGAGATACCAGAACCGGGTGCTAGGTAGCTTTTTCATTTTGTTATTCTTAGAGGCACTTTCCCAATGTCAAATCTAGATTTTTTTCAAGAAAATTTTTCTCCTCACTGCATTCCCAACTGGCACAAAAGTCACAAGACTCCCATCTTACCTGCCCCTCTAAACTTTCTCACTCCATCAGAGTGACTGTGTTTTTCACTGCAGAGACATTAATGAATTAGTGCAATCAGGTTAAAGAGAGACCCCAGGGATCATGAGCTATTCCTGGGTTATTCAGTTCTCATAAGGAAAAAGATACCAATATTTGAGTTTTTTGGTCGGCTGGGATTTCTTGTACATCAGTGTTTCTCAGACTTACAGATAAAAACCCTCTTATGTTCTTATCTATTGCCTGAAGATCTTTCACATAGCGTCAGGGAATGTGGAAAAACAAACTCACTTCAATCTTTGGCATGGGTTTAGATCTCCCAGAGCTGATGAGCAAATAAGGCAGCAAGATTTGCCTGATGGTACATTAATAAATCAAATTGCTGCCAACAAGTGCAAGCATAAGTCATATTTTGTCATTATTATTTTGGTTTATATTTTAGTTTTGTCATAATAATTTAATTTTTTTTCAATTTAATTAACATCAGCAATAACTTTTACAACCATTCATTATTCTAATGAAGATTAAGAACTGCAGTTTGAAAAAAATGTATTTTGTATATCATGACACTAACAGAAAGGCATAAGCCTTTTTAACTCCAAATATTGAGTCCAGTTGGCAAACTGTCCTGACAAAAGAATAAATTGGGATTTTTTTTCTATCATGTCTTTTTGTTCTTTATGTAGTCATGAATTGATTGTTAAAGAATATAGTATAGAGTATCTTCTGGGATGTTGTATTTAATCAGAGTATTCTATAAAGATTTTTTTTTTTTCATTTTTATGAGTTTACAATCATCCTAAAGTCAAATAAGATTCAGGTTTAAAATATGCAGCCCTGGAAATTCAAGACAAAAATTAGCTAAATAATACTACCCCAGTACCCACCCTACTGCTCCTGCTTGCTCAAAGTGAAGGAGGTAGAGGAGATGGGGATGGAGTGCAGATGAGCCTGGGAAAAGGGATGGGAGAAAGGTCACAGACAACATTTTCGATTTCTTTGTTTTATTTGTCTATAAAATTAAATTAACTTTTCTCAAATCTTTTTTGCCTGTGATGATTATGGGAGGCAGCTCTACCCATCCTAAACTCAACACAGGAGCTTTCCCATCCTCTTTTCTCACCTGTGCTGTTGAAGGGAGGGCTGAGAGCCCCTTGGTCAGTACTTGGCAGTAAGCCAAGGTCAAAGCATCACAAACTAGCACGTGCACTTCACAGTAGGTCTGTATTAACTAGTATGGGTTCCCTGATCCACTGGGAATTAGGTGTCAATCCCTCATAAACTTTCATGCACCCACATTTTCAGGCAAAAAATAAGAATACTGCTGCATTAAAATTTCACTTAGGGGAAAAAAGATAGAACCCTCATCAGATAATATTTTTTGAAATCTGAGTATATAGTTTCATGAATGAATAGGCCATTTGTATTACTGAATTGTTTCAACTATTTAAAATCATAAAAGTATCCCAGAGAACTATGTAATCTCGCAAATAATTTAAATTTCTGAAGTAAAGAAGACTAGCAATATTCTAATGGCTGCCTGAAATTTAAGATCTATTCATATGTGCTATCTTTCTCCAACCCCTTCTAATCTGGTTCACCTGTAGCGAAAGAAAAGAGAGTGATTTCAGTTGGTTTTTACATTATACTACATTATATTCTGAAGCAACCTCTCCCTAGGGATGACACAGAAATTCAGCAGTTGGTGTTAACCTTGTGTATATCATCCTTACTAGGTATCTGCAAAAATACATCTTTTTGAGAGGGGAAAAAATAACAAATTTTTAAAGAGTCAGCTGCATCAAAACATTAATTATGCGACTTATGTAAGCATTTACAGCCAAGAAGCTTTAAGCCTAAAAAGCTACTCAATTCTGTCACATGAAGTCTAAGAGGAAATAAAAAGATAGCAAACAAACCCCTAAAGTCAGTAGACTGCAAAAAACTTGTAACTTTTCTTGTACTATTTCATGAGCCTTCTGATCATCAAAGCATCTTTTAAGTCAGATGAGGATTGGAATTTTTAGCTTTGAAAACCAACAAGAAACGAATGAAACAATCGAGGAAAGAAATTACCACATACTTAAAATCTTAAATATCAAAAAATTATCATTCCTCTTCATGAAGATAGAAATGGTTTCAGTTCCTTCACTTTTCCTGCATTTTCCACTTTCAGCAGTTTCATCTGGTCAGTATATAAGCTTTTATTGGAATTAAGAGTTTCTAGAGACCACTCCGAAGTACATACACAAAACCAATATTGATTTGGATTATCAGTCGTTAAAAAAAACCCGTAAAAAACAACACAGCCTAACAATGAGTTATCAGCTACTACAACATGAGTTTCTTTTGTCTTGTAATTTGGTACTGGGAATTGATCTGACAACTCTAACACATATTCATACCATTCAACTGTAAACTTTTCACAGAAGTACATGTATCTCTCTGTGTTCCTCCCACTGAAATTTGCACAACTGTCTACCAGAAAGGAATGATTACCCAGTGATTTGATTATTACCGCAGGGGACAACTCAGTGATGAGTTATCTAACTCATCACAGTGAGTTACAACTCATTCAGAGGGACAGAGGATAGAAGTCTTTCACTGATTCAGAGGTCTTGATATTCTTCCATAATCCAATAGCACTATACAAAACTCTCACCTCATGTCATTTTTTTCAAGCAACAGAGTAGATTAAAATGAAGCTATTTTCATATTTAGAAACATCTCTAGAAATTCAGAATAATTGCTTCATATAATTATCTAGATGAAATTCATACTAAGTGTTCTGTGCTCCCTCTAGCAGCTAGTGTTTCACATCAACTATCAATTCTCTTTTAGAGGGAACTGAGAAACCTCGGTGTTGTGGTTTTTGTGGAAGTCAACTGATTTTCTGGGTGGATCTGAACACAATGCAGAGGCAGGAGTTCCTGAACTCCTGACTCTCCAGAACTGGACTATCAAAAAACCCAAGAAAAACAAATACAAAAAAAAAAAAAAAAAAAAAAACCACCACCAACAAATATAATCCCTTCCCAAACAAAACAAAAAAAAAACAAGAAAGAAAAAAAAATCTAGCCCCAACCAAGTGTAGCAAACTGACTTAGCAGTGGGAGTCATAGAGTAAAAAGAAATTGAGTGTGTCATTAATAAGTCAAACAGACACCCCATGTTTGAAGTCATGAAGATCCCATGTTCGGAGTTTTTCCCTTAATATTTAGTGAATATATGCTTGTAGTTCTCACTTTTTTCCTTTCACTTTACAATCTAAAAATCCCACATTTACTTGCTGTGATGGTTTACCGAAGACTTGACTACAGATATAATTTTTGATTTGGAACAGAATAAATAGTGTTTATTCAAAATAGATAAAACATAAGCAGTAGACATGAAGAGAATTGGTGGAGAAAAAAAAGAATGTGAGACAGAAGCACCTTTGAAGGGTCAGTGAGGAATATATCAGTGAGGAACATGTTCTGAAAGTCTTCATCCGCAAAGTAAAAATACAACCAAAATTCTTTAAACATTTGTGAACTTTAGAAGAGAACAGTATTTAAATACCTTCTAGCATAGGTATTGTAAATGACCAGTAGGCTGATATATATTCATATAAAATAGTTATAGGAAATGTGTAATGGAAAAGAATTTGAGACATTTGTGATATATTTAAATGAGATGATGCTATTTTACCAAGTAGATACGGTCCATGGTTTTGGTTGGTGTTTTGTTCATTTTAAAATCTACTCAATTTATAGTATTTTTTAGTTTGCCATTATCTCGGCTCTTCTTTATCTGGAGCTGTAATTTTACTCCCTTAAATAAGACAAAGCAAAGAAAGAAAGCACCATTATATATTTCTGTGTATATGATAGATGATAATGGGTCATAAAAATAATGTTCCATGCTGGTTTTTTTTTTTGCTAAGTACATTTTAAAAAAAAATTTCAGAGATTTTCACACATTAACATTGTTTTTGACCACCTAAGCCAGAACAGAGTAAAAACAGTTTGTTTTGGAAGATGAGTTCCAACGCCTTATGAAACACTGACTGTAGATGTAACTTCTTAGTCTTTTAATTCCCTGTTAGCAGGTTTCTTCTTTGCATTGTTCTCTTTCCTTTTAAAATAAAAAATTTACTTGGTTTCCGTATCTAGATTTTAGTCTTGTAAACATTTACAGTTATATGACCCTACAGAAATCAAAGGAACTAACTGTGTCATTAAGTTATCTAGAAGTATGTAGAGTAGAGAAGGCAGACTCACCCTTTTGATTAGCATATCAAATACTTTAGTCATGATTTTACTCATTTTTAAATACCACTGAATTGAATGAGTTACCCACATTGTAAGCCAAGTGACTTGTAAGCCAATGAACTATAACAACATAAATGCAGATATAGGAGGGACATAGCCTACATTCTGATGAGATAGACTAAATTAGCATTTAATAACATTTTACACCACCCATAATTAATCATAGTGGAAAATGGGACAGTTACCTACTAAATTACCTAGATATTTTATCAAATCATGTAACTGGATAATTAGACTTCTAAATTCAGTCATGTATACCTTTGATTAATTGTTGTTTATTACGGAGTGTGGATTAGCCTCTTGCACACTTTCATCTATACATTAGGAGCTGGCTTATGGTCACTATTTATTCTGCTTCTGAGTTGGAGTATTCTGCTTGTTTGTATATTTAAAACATCTCCTGTCATTGAACTGGAAAATTTTAAGAGCATTTATAATATTCTTTTTTTTAGCTGTGCCTCAAAACCTTCAGTCTTTCAACTCCTGATGCAAACATATTATTTCTCAATGTACTAGCCATCTCATGCTGATGTCAGTCATATTACATTCCTAATTACTCCATGGTTTTTTAGTATTTGACATGACATTGGAATAGACAAAAGAGAAGAGTTTATTAACAGAAATTCATGAGATTTTAATTGCAGCAATTTGCTTGTCTTTTTATCCTGATAGAAAGCTATAGTGGTTCCTAATTTAATACCGCCCCAAAAAATAAATCTTTATTAAAATGAAACTCTCAGTCTTTTACACTGTTTATTTAAAACCTCTTTGACAGTTTGCTTTTTATTTTTTGTAATATTGAGTATGATTTATATGCAATTTAAAGCCAGATTAGCCGTTTTTATGGGAATAAAATGCGAGGAGTAACTGAAGCTTTCCCAAGTGGAGATTAGCTCATCTTTTAAGAAGCATTTAAAGGGAAGAATATCCATTGCTTAATCTGTTACTGTACACCAATCGATATCTAAATACCATGGGGATAGACTCATTAGAATTACTAAAATCAGATATGTATACTCATTCCAATGATTTATACTGACCTTTTGGAAGTCTAATGAGGTGGAATGAGAATGAATAAAAAAATTAGTGAAGACAGCATAGTAGCTACATAGAAAAGAAATGAGGAAAGAGCAGAAGCAGTAAGAAAAACACTGACATCGTGAGCTTCAGCAGTTATTTTTAATGCCAGTGAAAATGGAGAAATTAAGGGGGAGGTCTTAAGAGACTGAGATAAATTGCAGAGCTGAGAAAGGGAAAGGAGAAAAGAAGGCAAATGGCAGTTGGGAGGTCAAGTACCAAAGAAACTATTGTGCTTCCATAATAAAGGAACAGCAGAGAGTTCAGCAGTTAAAATAAAGGCAACATCGAGATGATGGCTCTATTTTTGAGATTTAAAAAGTTGACTTTTTCAGATTTGCACAGAAACTGAACATCAATCTTCCACAAAGGCATATTTTAAATATATTTCCTTCTGGAATGCAATGTTTAGAAAATGTTAGTAGAAATGTTTTAAAAATACAGCATCCTTTTTCTAGAAATTGGATTTTCTTTCCTCATATTTCTTTCCTCATTTTTTATAAAACTATATTTTCACAATGAAAGACTTTCAATTCTTTTCCCCAGTAAGTCTATAAATGATTTTTTCACTTATCAGGATATAACTCACTCCTTAAAATCTCATAGGAACAGAAATAATCAGGGGAATGAAAAGTTGTATACACACTCCATAGAGTATGCATAAAGGTTGTAGTGGAAAGATATGTCGATTAGCTCTGAACTTGGTAACAAACCTCCAAACATGGTGCAATAAAAGATAATTCTGAAGGATCAGCTCAAATCCTGCAAAAATCTTGCATAGTCTATTGTGGAAAGAGAAGAGGAGGGCAGCTGGCTAGGTAACTATGGCAAAAAGTTACTCAAAGGTTGCAAGTGTGATCCTTAAAAATTTTGCTTAAAAACTCAATGTGGACATCTCCCTGGAAAATCTGCAATATCCATGCAGTTTTAGTTTACAATAGTGTTTTGACAGGTTCCTAATTTCAGATGATGGTTGCTCCTGTAACTGGCTGAATAGAGATTCCTTTCTGAGGCTAATTGAGCTACAGAGCTCTCTGAGTTCAGTGGAAATTTTGCATGGCTGGTTAGTGCACCCACTTACTAAATTTTCTTATTAGTTCCTCATTTGCTCCAAGTTTGGGTTAACTATACAAGGAGAAAAGATTCAACATAAACAAGATAATTTCATGGCAGTAATTTTCTATGCTGTCTCTAATTTTATTGTCTCAGTGAAATCAATTGAGACTGATCTTCTTAACCTTTCATATGAGACAGATTTGCTCTCACTTATAGTTCACCTTCCAAACAAGGCATTTCCACACAGCTACACAGCTGTGTGGATGATATTTTAAACAGCTTGAGGCGACATTAAACTGTTGGTATCTCTCATGTTTGTGTGACTATCAAACATGTTTGCTCTCAACTTCCAAAGCTCCTGAAATGGGTCCCTGATACAGTTTACACTGATATAAATTAGGAAAAAGTCTGCAGAGGTCACTGGGAGTATTCATGTGTAAAACTTGTGCAGGAATTTTTTCCTAAGTTTGATGAATCACTGTAGACTGAGCTAGCAGACATAGTCTTTCTGCAGCACTGCTTGTAGACTAAACTAAAAAAAAATTCCACAGGGAAGATTGCTGTTTCAAAAGAATGTTCTGGTGCAACTCAAGCATTCAGCAAGAATCCATTAATTTACTTCAACACTTCCTAAGGAAATAAGATACACATCATGTGTGGTTCTCTCTTCACAGATTAAACCAGATATAATTTTCTAACTAAACTGAGTTTTGTCATTAAATGCCAATGACTGAACCTTGAAAAGTGTCTTGGAAAGCAAAAATGGATTTGAAGATGTTTTAGAGCTTTGAAGCCAGAATCTGTAGATCCGATATCCCAAATCCCTCATACATTCTAGTGAGGCCTCAGCTAAGACACCTGGAGACATAGATTTTGAGCAGCCTATCTTATAAGGCTACTTGGACTCCTTTCCATGAATTTAGAAAATGAGAAACCATTCTTAATAAATTCTTGGATCCATACCAGGGCCCTATAATGTTCATCAGGCATCCTGTTACAATACTGGGGTTTTAGGTCTGCAATAATCTAACCAGCATAAAATTATATTACTCCTTTACCTCTTTCAATTCAGAATTGACTTTTCATGGTAAAATTTGAGATATCTGACTCAATGCTATTTGGCTTAAAATAAAATGTTAATTCTGCACATCAACCATTTGTAAGGAACAGAATTTTCACAACGTGAAATCAAGATTGATTAAAAATTAATGAAATATAAAGGTATGATATATTACTAAAATCTAATTTTTCACTTTATTTACATTTGAATATGATTTGGACGTAATGTGACTGTATAGAATTTTTAAAAGAGTGGTATATTTCTGAGGTTTTTTTTCTTTGCTCTTCTCATTCTAAAAGAAATGAGAGCTACTAATTTTGTTTTATTTTACTTTTGTTTTATTCTGCATAGGCCAAATTGATGATGTTTGCAGCCAAGTAGCTATATCACTTTTCCTTTTAGTGCATATTAACTTCTTAGAATTTGAATTAAGTTATCGGAAAGAATTTAGAAATGTGTGTCTTTATATTTTTCTTGTTTTCTTCTTGTTGTTTGATCATATCCATTTCATGGTGCAGACGTTAAAAAGCTTCATAATTTAAAGCTTGAAGTCGCTACCCTGAACACTGGTTGGACTTCTCTCAGAATTGGTATGGGACTGATAATCATAGGAGATAAAGCCTTTACTTGCCATCCAAAGAAAAGGATAAGATACTTAACATGAGCACAAGAATTCTTATCCTTCTGCTTCACTAACTTGGCATGCAGAAATTCTACCTGTAAATACCTGAGCTACAATTCGACAAGCAATGTAAATACCTACCTAATTTTCAGCTTGTGTGTAGCTCCACGCAGATCCTAAAATTATCTACTGATTATTTACAGATTAATTGATCTTGACAATATATATTTTGAATTCAATGTGAAAAATAGGATTCTGCAATGAGATGAGAAGCAGAATGCAAATTATATATGGAAGATCTGAGCACAAAATTGAGCTCTCAAAGTTTAATTTATTCACCAAACTCCTGTGCTTATATCAACACAGCAAATACATTTAGTTGAAATACATTTTGGCTTTAGTTTTTTAGGAGTGAAATTGGATTCATTTTTAGTACTGTACCAGTCCTTTCTTTGTGACTACTAAATCTGCAAAAGGTTGCCATAGAGATTAGCAAGAAATTAGAATGTGAAATCTGTATGAGCATCAGGGATAAAAAGTATAGTTTCCAAATTCATTAACTTTTAATAGTTCTTTTCTTCACCACAGTCTTCATCAAAGAATGCTGTCATATCCAAAAGAAACTTCATAGTAAAACAGAATAAAAGTATTTTGCATTTCTTCATGGTTGTGGTAGAAGTTTTGTAGCTATTTTAAGAAAATCCTAGAGAAATGTTGAACAAGGGCAATCAAAAAAGATTTGAGAGTATATTGTGAAGGGATAAATTCACAAAGTTTACTGTAAGAAAAAAGACTGAAGGGTGCTTTGTCTCTGTGTTTATATTCTCAAATCTAAATAGTTGGGATTTTTTTACCTTTTCAGGCAAAGTTACAGCAATACACAAAGATTGGTGTCAAAGGCTGTGAAAAAAATACAGGCAAAATGATTATATACCACTTCTGATTTTGACAGTGGTTCATGATTAATATCTTCCTGTGATCATCTGCAGATGTTAGGATAGATATGTCTTCTTGATTTGCAATTGACCAGATGTATTTTCCTGCATTTAATTTAAATTTCCATAAAATTTCATGAGTTGACTACAGAAGAGAGGACAAAATAATATCATATAATATCCTCACTTCAATGCTTGGTGCTGAATCTTTTTCAAAGTCAGATTGATTAACTGATGAGAATCAGAAAAGAAACCTTACCTCTCCCCAAATTCCTGGCTACATTGGTCAAAACCACCAAGCAGACCAGCCAAAATTCCTTTATTTTCTTCCTCTGCAGCATAAATTTTCTGCTAGGATCATCTGAGAATATTTCACATAATGAGGGATTGCAGTTATAAGTATCTGAGAAATAGATGTCACCTAATTTGCATCCAATATTTCTAAGACACATAGTTGCGTAGTATTTTGCAAAAGAATACAACATTTAGTTTCATTATATTAATTTCATTTTAAATATCAGTATGTGGAGTAACTTTATTATGCAATCCCAGCAGAAGAAGACATTTCCATTGTTGCCACTGATGGTTCCATGAAATTTTGATAGCACTTTTCTTAACTAAACCAGGAGAATGGACTCAATCTGTTTTCCAGATTACATTTTTAAATCATTCTTTATTTAAAAATAAAATCTTAACATGTTCACACATTTGTATTTTGTTGGAACAAGAGATTTTGTGGATCGGGTTTGTGTGATCCATTTATTCACAATCACTATTTGCACTGCAAGGCAACAAGGGAGCACATCTGCCTGTTTGCATTCTTGGGGACACTGCACATAAGTTCTGGTGGAAGCGTTTGAGGGAGGAGAAAGTCTGCTTTTCCATGCTGATAAATTAGACATGTTAAGAGGAAAATACTTGTCTAGTCTGAGGTGAAACAAGTAGAAAATTAAAAAACTAGGAAAAGCTACGAAGAAGAACAAAACATTGACATTATCATAGCTTCAGGCTTCAAAACCAACAGAAATAAGCACTTTCTGGGGTGTCTGATCATACCTGAGGATTAGGAATTTACTGGAACTAGGAAGGTTCACTCAGTTGCTGAATCAAACTTTGAATAAAAGATCTGGTTTAGTGGAAATCTGTTGGGATTTCCAACAGATTACAGCTCTGTTGGTGAGCTGTAGTAGTAGTAGTAGTAGTAGTAGTAGTAGTAGTAGTAGTAGTAGTAGAGTTTGTACCATAAAGTAATTTAATTTCAATTCATAAAGTCTTTCCTTTAAGAAATGGAAATGTTACCTCAATACATATATTAGTAGCCTATCTATGAATATGTTTATGTACATGTACAGGACTGTGTTTGTACACTTGAGAGCTCAATCATGCACGCACACACTCACTCACCCACACACACACACACATACATACACACACACACACACACACACACACATATTTTTATATGTATATTTATATATTTTTGAACTGTTTTGTTAATGGAATTTCTTGCTTATATCCTTTTCAAAATAAGTATGCTTTTTCCGTTTAATTTTTTCTCTTTCAGAACCTAATCAATGAATGAAAGGTGAAATAACTTCATGCTCCTTTCAGATGTGTCACTGAGTCATCTCTGCACATGAATCTTAGTAATTAGAACGATAAAAGGCAATCTAAGCCTCCTTAGCTGTAATTCATGCAGCACACAGCAGCATCACATCTTTTACCAAAAAAAAAAAAAAAAAAAAAGGAAAATAGTACATTTTTAAAGATAACAGGAAGCAAAGAAGAAATCTGAAGAGCAGAACATAACCGAAAAGCTGTCTGAGTAGGTTTGTTTCTGGGCATCTTAGGTACTTTCTGTTTGGAATGAAAGGTTTGGAACTTTCAAACACTCCACTTGGATAGAGAAAAAAATGAGTTCTATTAAACCTGCTACTAAGAGACAATTTTCTCTGCTTTCTGAACGTTTTACCTGGGTAGTTTCTAAGTTGTGGTCACCTATGTGCATGCTGGATGCTCTGCTTTTTAAAATATTTTGAAGTTACAAATGAACATATTTCTTAGTGTATTTTCAAAATGGTTGGTAGTTGAGCTCTTAAAGTCTTTTGTGAGCTATCAAAACCTAAAAGTGTTGTTAATATTCCTGATTGTTACTTTCATGGCAATTCTATATTATATTTCTTAATTGTATCTTCTATTTTACTTTTTGTTTGTGATAATTCTGAATTTTTCTCTACTGGTATCAAATTGAGAATGCTGAAAACACTAATCTCATTCTCACAAGGGGATCGATTGACAATAGCACAATCTTAAAGTGAATGAAATACATCCCATCCTCCCAGCAGGCAGATAAATACTCAAATAGCAAACAGGAAAAACAGAAGAAAGATTAGTAAAAAACCAACCAAACAAACAAAACAAACAAAACAAAAGCAAACAAACAAAAAAGAAAAATTAAGAAAAGAGGAAAAGAGAATAGAAAAATAATCTTCAATCTACTATTTGCTCAAGTAAGTCTAGATTTCTGTAAAACGATCAGTGTTAGACAAAATAAAAACTGTGCTCTCTACAAGAAGGAAAAGAACAATTTTCTAAATATTCTTTCAGAAATTACCCCAAACTATGTTTAACTGTACTTTGCATTTCAATAAATTTAGGGCCTTGTTTCATAAGTCCTCATTTACATAGGTATATCTCAGTGAATGATTCATGAGAATAGGCTTCGGTGGGAGTGTTAAAGAGAGAACTTTGCAAATCAGGTCCATTTTTTTGGTGACAGACAAACCTGTTTAAATTAAACCTGTGCTGTTTGCATCCATCTGGATGCTCTGATTTCTGAGCCAATTTTTCTAATTATAAAAGCAGTTTGGCACAAATGTTTTAAATAACTAACTACTTTCAAATACTACTAGCGGACTATGAAGGAAGAAACCTGCACTTAAAAGTTCCCTAGTTTTCATCAGTTGTAAGAGTTATTTGATAATTTGAAGAGATAATATGGCTGATATAATAGCTGTTTATTTTCTTCTCACCATAATGTATTTAACATGAGTTTATTTTATGGCTATGATATTCTTCTATGGATGTCTGAATATGAGCCTGAGAAGCAAATCTGAAACCTGCTCCTGAGGTCTGTACATTTATGAACCAAAGTTTAGAAAGTTCTGGAAAACCTTATTCTTTTACATGTACATAAGAATTTGTACATACAGTTAGGGTAATAAATCATAAAAGTGAACTGGCATAAAAGAAGAACTGGCATACCTGTACATTTAACTATAGAATCTGAAGTAATCTATAGCTAATGCATTTTCTGAAAATCATCAGGTAGGATTCTAAGGCACTTAGAGTGTTATTCACTGTTAAGCATTTGTGACTTGGAATAGATTAGTCTTTCAAAGCAACTATAGCCATCATACTGCATGGGTAATCAAATAGTTCCTACTCAACCTTCTTCCTCTGAATTTCATATAAATTTTTAATTAATGCCTTACATTACTCAAGCTTTTATGCAATTAAGTGATAAATTATTCAATTTTTGATGTTATGTTTTAGACAGATGTTAAATCAAAGAAGTTAATGATTGAACACTTTTTAATAGATTTGCTACTGTAGCTTTTAGTCACTTTAAAAATAATTTTTGATTGAATTCTGGTGCTTATAAAAGTGAAAGGCTAAGGACCACTTTTATAAAAGCCTCTTTACTGAGTCTCTGACTAATTTCAGGGTTCTGAAGATACTGGGAATTATAGGCCATAAACAAAAGCAGAGGTGAAAAGGAAGTAAGTGATATTAAGCATGACCCACCCCAGCTTAAGGACTTGAGAAATCACAAAGAATAAGATGCTTTGTAGCTACACTTGAAAAAGAACATTTTTTCTGTTTCTTCAAGATAAACAAAAAACAAACAAACAAACAAAAAAACCCCAACCAACCAAAAAAAAAAATCTGCTAAAACCATTCACCATTAAAGTGTAAAACAAATCTTTATTCATTGATTCCCTGTGAGTATTATGTCATACAAGGACTGTTGAAAGTCAGTATCAGTCAATGTTTTCTCTGCAGAACTTCTCTTTGGATAATGGCATGACAGTGAGAAAGTTCTGGCCAGGACAGGGTTAATTTTTGTGGTAGCCAGGGACTGGGGGAGAGCTCCCTTTGGAGTTGAGTTCCATTGCATGGTGGAGGGGATGATTGGGCACAGTTGGGGATTTTTCATGTGAATTGCTGTCTCTTTCCTATACCCTTTGTCATTAGCATTGTCTCTGTTACTGTTTGTTGTTCTCTTTCACTGCTGTTCCAGATAAATTGTTATTATCACAAGTTGTTATCTTCACCTTTTGTGTCTCCAATTCTGCTCTCCAGCCCAGCACAGGGGGATGGTGAGACTGAGTGATAAGCACATTAGCAGGTTTAGCAGGTTTCAGTGGCAACTCTTAATTGGGGAACACCATGACAAATAGGTTGAAGGAAAACTATTTCATAGAATCAGAATGGTTTGGGTTGGAAGGGATATTAAAGATCATCTAGATCGTTTTATGAGACCAAGTTGCTCAAAGTCCCATTCAACCTGGCCTTGAACACTTCCAGAGAGGAGGCATTCACACCTTTCCCATGCTTCACCACCCTCATAGTAAAGAATGTCTTCCTATTACCTTATCTAAACCTTATCCCTTCCAGTTTAAAGCCATTCCTCCTTGTCCCATCACTACATGCTCTTGCAAAAGTCCCTCTCCATCTCTCTTGTAGGCCTCCTACCACAGTAAGGTCACCCCAGGGCCTTCTCTACTCCAGGCTGAACAAACACAACTCTCTCAGCCATATATATATACCTGATATAAATCTCACATATTATATATGTTTATATATTCCTACATGTATCATACCTGAATTGTTTCTTGCTCGCATTCAAGGATAGCTCGCCCTTCATGTCTATCAGTTAAGGGCATTATGATTAAGCTGGCAAATATGGAATGAAAATAATGCTATATCTGATTTCTTGTCTTGTTCTGTAAGACTAGGCTGTCCAGAAAATAAAGTAGGAAAATGAAAAAAAAAAAAGAAAAAAAAAAAAAAAGAATGACAAATGGAAGATGCAGAACATAATTTCCTGAACTGATATACTTTTAGAGTTTCGATCAGCATGCACTTTGGTTTCCAACTAATGATATTGCTCCTAAGTAGCCCAGGCTGAGGAAAAAGATGCTATCAGAATTCTGCAAAAATGACAATTCTCTCACAATCTGACAATCTTTGTTACTTTGTTTGTAGATTGCTAGGTACCATGGGTGCCTTTTAATACATGTTTTCCTGATGTTTGAGGATAATTAAAAGGAGGTAACCTGATTTCAACTCTGTTACTTTCTGCTCATCTTTAATGCTTTTAGATCTATGCATATATACATATATATTAAAAAAAATATATAAATATAAATATATATATATATATATATATATATATACACACACATACACTCAGAGATAGTAAGTTGCTTCCCACAGAACCATTTTATCAAAGATTGTCTAATACTTTACAGATATTGATGCAGTTTCAAGGTATCCCTTCTTATATATGTTTTGTAAAAAGGAGCAAATATGGTGTTTTTAATTTTCCCTAGACATTAGACTTTAGCCCTTACTAATTCATTATGAGCAGATTTCTGACTAAAGAACTTGTATAAAAAAAGAATTTTCACACTCTGAATAACCAAAAAGCAAAAAGTTGCAAATTTGGCAGCAAGCTGTTTTCATTTGAAGTAAAAATCTGCCCACATATATTCACACCTGTAGTACATGCTGAATGAAATAATAAAAAATAAATGTACTGGATAAAAAGTTACTGGATAAAGTGATTTAGTTTTCCATATTATATCCTTTAAATGTTGTGATTCATCAAGGGGATGAAGAAAGCTTTGAATAGAATACAGTTAAAATGTGCATATGTGTGCTTATATTGCACTTGATTGTATTATCACTATTGAAATTAGATCTACTGATGAGATAAAAGTATACATTTTTTTAAAATAAATATTTTATTAAAAAAAAAAAAAAGGTATATTTTTTGAGAAAAAAAAAATCCTGGTTTCCCTGATTCCCAAACAGAAATAAAATATTCACCTTTTTGTATGACATTTTAAAAACAGCATAAAATGAAATTTTCATAACATTACACACATATTTTATTTACTGATAAATCTAGAAGCTTAAACAGCTAAAAGAGGGAAATAAATTGGGAATAAACTCTTTGCTATTCTGCAGAAATTTAGTACTTTGATAATTTCTGAAAAGTTTGGGGTTTCTATTACTTATATTCCTAATCAGCAGCAAATGAAATTTTGTTGCATAGAATGATGTAATTTGGTGTTGTGTTCTTGGATCTGTGTGCAGACTCAGAGCAATTTTTCTTTTTGAGGCAGCCCAGAAAATTTTTTCCCGGATAGCAATAGTTTGCATTTTTCATAAGATCCCAAACTGAAAGTAGACTGGAACAAAGAAAAGTCTTTTAAAATGCATTCTATCAAAATTAGTTCAATCACAGTAAAGAGGGCCACCTTCCCATCCATAGCAGAATGACAGAACAACATGAATAGGTGAGAAAGCACACGAATTGCAAATCAAATAATTTTGATTTTAATTTTTTTTTTAAGAGTAAAAAAGAGTAAAAAGACAACATTCACTTTTCTATCTACTGGCAATTTAGTAAAGTTATTGATTAGATACTTGAAATCAGTCAGATGACCTTTCCGCAACAAATACAAAACTTCAGAATAAGATCATTATTTATTTAACTGGCTTTGCTCCACTTTAAACAATTGGAAGTTGATTGTGCTGGTAGAAACCAGTTTTTGCCTTTTTTTTTTTTTTTTCCCAGCTGGATCTGGTTTGATGCAGAATAATGTAGAGGAACAGATTAAGAAGCTGTTATGCCCATTTGAATCTAAGTTATTCCTGAAAACTCTCTATATTCAATTGTCATTTAAACCACTGTTTTGAAATGAAAGACATTCTTGAATAAAAATGAAAACTGTAACTCTTGATAACCATGACATTATAAAATGCAGACCATCAAATTTTCAATTTCATCCCTTCACAAGGCATAAAAATCCAACACCTCATTTCCTCACAGACCTGACCAATGTCTGTGTAGTTTTGCACCTTTTTTCCTTTCCTTTCCTTTCCTTTTTCCTTTCCTTTCCTTTTTCCTTTCCTTTCCTTTCCTTCCCTTCCCTTCCCTTCCCTTCCCTTCCCTTCCCTTCCCTTCCCTTCCCTTCCCTTCCCTTCCCTTCCCTTCCCTTCCCTTCCCTTCCCTTCCCTTCCCTTCCCTTCCCTTCCCTTCCCTTCCCTGTCCTTTCCTTTCCGATGAATGATGATTCAAAAGGTTTGATGCAGCTCTTACCTAGTTCCAAACATTCCAAAATATATTTAATCTCCTGGAATTGTTTTTTGATATAAATCACTCAATGAAGTGTACTATTCCCTTACTGGTGGTTGACCTCTTCTCCCAGGCAATTATTGACAAGAGAAGGGTTTAAAGCTTCAAGCTGCAGTAGAGCAGTTTCAGGTTGTACATCAGGAGGAATTTCTTAAGCAACCTAAAAGGTTGTTAAACTTTAGAATAGACTAAAATGGCCCAAAGGAGTGGTGGAGTCACCACTCCTGGAAGTATTCAAAAATTTAGTGGCATGGTTTAGTTGACAAGGTGGTGATCATGGAAGGGTTGGATTGGATGATCTCAGAAGTCTTTTTCAACTTTATTTATTCTGTGATTCTGTGATATGCAATATTGCTAAAGGAGAAGCCACTACCTGTGTATTTTCACAGCATTCAGGGAGTTACACACACACACACACACACACACCACTTGAGACTGTAGTCCTGGGTAAAAGGCTGCTCCAGTGAGCTGATGGGTGTCCCAATAGACTCTGTCCTCACACACACTCCCATTCCCAGGCCTGCTTCCTCTTTCAGATTTAACCCTAGTTGTCCCAGTGCAAAGTTTCAGGTGTGGATTTTAAAAAAAAAAAGAATTTAATGAAGTGATACAACAGCAGATCAGCTTGAGCTCAGTGCCTCTGGACGGAGGACCATAACAAAGAAATCCCAGGGCAATTTTTTCATGGTTCCCTCTAGATTAAAATTACTTACCTTCATCTTCTCATATCCTTCTAGTTCTTCTGTGGCATTTCAGGGTATAACTGCTTAAAAACTAAGAAAAATAGGATTGTTATGCCAGAATGTGGCCTGTTTTACTTCAATTACTTCTATTCCTGCAAGAACAGCTAGACTGGGAGAGATGAAGAGAGGAAGAGATCAGATGGCAAAAATAAAAAGAATTGTGCTGAAAGCAACCCCGTTTTATTCAAATCACACTCTCTCCAGGAGACACCAGCTGAATATTGCATCTGAAGCTAAGTACATTTGGGAGTCTAGAAGATTCCCAAAGAGAATCTATTTAATATTCCAGAGACCTCAATGAGCTTGACTCAAAATCTCTGTCAACAAATGAACAGAAGATTTTTAGATCAAAATAAACACTAAAAAACACCTTCCCTTGGAATTAAGGACCATCCCAGAGGAAAATACTGACAAAGGAGCTGGAAATTACTGGCAGGCAATTTTTTATGCCCATTATTTTCATGCAAACAGGTGGGAAATTCTAACAGATGTACATTTATACCCACGGGTTTTGCTTCCAGAATGCCAGATGCTGAGGGCTGTACTACTGCACTGGCTCAATCACAATTTGAATTTTCAAGGAATATTTTTTCCTTCCAGTATAACTGTTGTATCACTTGTCTAAGCTGTAATTGCAGCAAAGAAAGAGGATGCACGAGACTTGGTCAGTATGAGCATGCCACTGTAAGATATTCATCAGGCACCCTCTTAAACATCTACTAAAAAATATATTACTAAAGGATTAAATTCAGTGTGATAGATATATGAAATTCAGCTTAACAATGGGGCTTTTGTTTGTTTCTGGGGTTTATGTTTAGTTTTGTTCATTCCTCTAGTTTTGGGTTTGGGTTTGGGTTTGGGGTTTTTCGAATAGAGGTAAATTAGTTTTCAAAAGATTTAAAAGGTAGGGAGTTTTTTTTCCACAAAAAGTAGAGACTTAAAAAATGTTAGTTACACAATTATGCTAGAAATCTTAATTCTGTTGTTGCTGTGATATGAATGAAATAACATGACCTGGAAAAGAAAATGTAGAATGAGCATTACAAATTGATTCTCTTGTAAACTGAAGAATAGGAGAAAACACGATCTCAAACAATTGCAGGTTTGTCATTTTGTATCCTTGCATATACGTAGTCTTTCAAAATTATATTTTTGCACTAACAACCCACACCATATATTTTTTAACTTGGAATCTACAGTTGTACCTGATATAAGTTAACTTAATTAAAGCTGACAGGAAGTTGTAATTGGTGCTACAAGGCTGAATACCTTTGTTAGCCAGCCATAGCCCTTAGAGAATTGCATATATTTTTAAAAATGAGGTACTGATAGATTGTGTTTGGCATAGGCCACCCTCCTAGAAACGCAATGCATCTTTTTTTGGGGAAAAAATCTGGATTTTCCTATGTTATTGTCTACTCTGCAGATAATTTCAGACAGATGGAATTCTGAGTTTAGATACTAAAAGAAAAGATCAGATTTGTGATTACCTGAGGAATCTGAATATACTGAGTCTATGGAACCTGATGAGATGTGTAGTATTGTCCACAAGGGTCCCAGGACAAGGGAAGAGACGAGAAAGTTGACTCCATGTATCAGAAAGTTTGATTTATTATTTTATGATAGAAAATATATTAAAACTATACTAAAAGAACAGAAGAGAAAGGATTTCATCAGAAGGCTAAGCTAAGAATAGAAAAGGAATGAATAACAAAGGCTTGTCTCTGACCGAGACAGTCTGCACAGGTGATCTCTGATTGGCCCTTAATGGGAAACAACCAGATGAGACCAATCACAGATTCCCCCTGGTGCATTCCATAGCAGCAGATAAGAATTGTTTACAGTTTGTTCCTGAGGCCTCTCAGCTTCTCAGGAGGGAAAAATCCTAAGGAAAGGATTTTTCATAAAACATGACAGTGACAGAGATGCATCCCAGAGTCCTGAGAGAGGCGCCTAATGTAGTTGCCAAACCAGTTTCCATGGTATTTGAAAAGCCATGGCAACTGAAAAAGGAAAGCATTGCACCCATTTTTAGAACATGTAAAAAAGGAGGATCCCGGGAACTACCGACCTGTCAGCCTTTCCTCTGAGCCTGGGAAGATCATGGAGCAGATCCTCCTGGGAACTATGTTAGAGCACATGGAGAGCAGGGATGCAATTTGAGGCAGACGGCATAGTTTCACCATGGCCAAGTCCTGCCTGACCAATCTAGTGGCCTTATGTGCTCAAGTGACTACAACTGTGGACAAGGAAAGTGCTAAAGATGTCTTCTATTGGGACTTTCAAAAGGCTTTTGACCTGGTCCCCTATAACATGATTCTCTCTTAATTACAAACATATGGATTTGTTATGCATGATGAATATCTCTCTTATGCAGGAAGAATAACTTGGATGATCTCATCCAGAGGCTGATGGTCAACAGATCAATGTCCTGATGGCATTGTCAGTTCCCAGTGAAAAGCGATGTCCCTCAAAGGACTATATTTTGACCAGCTCTGTTTAATGTCTTCATCAATGACATGGACAAGAGGATTGCGTGCACTCTCAGCAAGTCTACAGATGACATCAAGTGGTGAGGTTGACACCCTTGAAGGATGGGATGCCATCCAGAGGGTCTTGGACAAGCTCAGGAAGTGAGCCTTAAGAAACTTCAATAAGGCCATGTACTAGGCTCTGTACCTGAGTGGGAGCATCCCCTGCTATTATTAAACTCTGTGGAATGAAGGAATTGAGAGCAGCCCTGTAGAGAAGGACTTGGGGGTGCTGGTGGATGAGAGGCTGGATATGACCCAGCCATGTGCACTTGCAGCCCAGAAAGCCAAAAGTGTCCTGGGCTGCATCCAAAGCAGAGCGGCCAGCAGGGCAAGGAAGGGGATTCTGTCCCTCTTCTCTGCTCTGGTGAGACCCCACCTGGAGTGCTGTGTCCAGCTCCACAGTCTCCAACGTTGTAAAGAAATGGAGGTGTTAGAGCAAGTCCAGGGGAAGACCAAAAAAATAATCAGAGAGATGGAGCACCACTCCTGTGAAGACTGGCTGAGAGATGTAGGGCTATTCAGTCTGAAAAAGAGAAGGCTCTAGGGGAGATCATATTAGAGTGTCTCAGTACATAAAGGGTGCTTATAAGATGAAGACAATATGTTTTTTGAAGTCCTGCAGTGACACGACAAGGGATTTTAAACAAGGTTTTAAACTAAAAGAGAATAAATTCAGACTAGATATAAAGATGAGTTTGTATGTTTTTTACAATGAGACTTGTGAAATACTAGTACAGATTGCCTGGAGACATTTTGGATGCTTCACCCCTGGAGAAATTCTAGATCAGATGAGATGAAGTTCTGAGCAACCTGATCTAGTTAAAGGTGTCCCTGCTCATTGCAGTGGAATTGATCTAGATGACCTTTAAAAGTCCTTTCCATCCCAAACTATTTTATGATTCCATCACTCTAATCTATTTTTTCATTTTCTCATGAGCTAACACAGGAGGAGTTCCTCTTTTCCTATAGAGATAAAACTTGTTTAATAGCTCTATACTGACATTTTTACTGATTGAAATCTCTTTTCCTTGACTGTTTTGAAACTTTTTGAGAACTTAAAATGATCAAGACTAACAAAATGTCCTTCAATGGGAAATTTTTAAAGCACATATTTTTTGTTCACATGATGAAATTTGCATTTCAAAGTAGCCATCTATATAAGGGCATATACCAGTCTAAAAGGACTAACGTGGTTTCTATGGTGCATATATTGCTCTACTTATAATTACTCTATCTAAGGCCATTAAGTAAACCTGAGTCTAAGTCTCAGCTAAGTCAACTCTGACTTTGCCCTCAACATTGTGAAATTTCTCACTCTCTGATGTAATGAAGCAATGCAACTAGATTAGCAAGAATTTATGGAGAAGTGAGTGAGAGGACCTTGGTTAATTATTGAAGGAAAACGTCACTGTCCCAGAATAATTTAATACGAATTATTATACTTTCATTCATATCTACTTTAAAGAGAAATAACTTTATATATATATATATATATATATATATATATATATATACACACACATATAATATTTAACCTATTTTATCAACCTCATCTTCTAAGAATCTATGATCTGACTCAAAGCATATTATTGCTCATTAGAGTATTTCCACTGACTTTGGCTAACCTGGATTTGATATATGTCTATACTAATGAATTTCTCAGAAGGAAAAATGTTTATGTTCTGGCTTTTCCATGCTCAGCTTTTAACATTCTCTTTTCCCTCCAGCTTTGTCACTAATCAATAGCCGAGCATATTTTCCATTTTTGGGAATTTTTTGAACTTCAAATTTTCCCATAAGGGTAAAAAAAGTCAAAATCTAGGCAACCTAGGAAGAAATCCTCATACCCTTGGGTCATTCAATAAGTTTTAGGATTCTTCAAATATTTAATTTAGTATTAATTGTTTCTATTCTGCAATAATTAGCTAAAAATTCTCCCAAGGATTGAGGTAGCTAATTCAGAACCATCTGCTGCAGAAATTTGTTTTCTGTGTCTCTGTATGAGCTGGACTGTGATCCCAGAGGCTCATATATCCAGGTGCAAGCAACTGAAGAGATTTGGATCCAAGGAAGTCTGATGAGAAGGCTGAGTAGCCAAGCCCAGCAGCTGAAGGGATCCAGGCTGTACATCTATAGAAAGATAGATGTGTATTTCCCACTATTTGTCCTTCATCCTGATAAGCCAGAGGGGTCAACAGGATGAGATCACTCACTGGTGCTGTTTGCGTTCATGTGAGTGGTGGTTATGTCTTTCTATGTTGACCAGAACAGAGAGAAATGTTTTTATAGGTGAATTTTTATGTGCTGCCATCGGGAATGCATCCTCAGACTTGCTACTGGTTGGATCAGCACACAGGAACCTGTTGCAGTCTCACCTGGAATAAAGTTGTTCAATTTGTCATCCCCAAACATAGCCAAAAAAAAAAAAATTTATTTTCATCCATCATTAGAGTACTGAAGCCATTGTAACATCTAATAATTAAGAATCACTCACTACTAAAAATATCTCATCCATATAGAGAATATAATTATTAATTTTTGTATTTTGAAACTATACATTCCTACCAGATTATCAAGGAAACAAAACCCCACAGACTCTTTTTATAAACTGTATGTTTTCAAAAATTTTCAGGAATAGAAAATTTGTACATCCTTTAGCCCCTAAAGAATATCCTGGCTTGCCCTTGCATTAAAAAAGAAATATTATTTCACTGGAATTTACATAAAGTATTGTCACTCAAGAGACTTAATTGGTAGATAGTATCATGCATGGTAAAGGCAAATAAATTTACTGTTTGCTCCACTTTGTCTTTTATGGTTATAAATATTCAGCAATGGAAAAATCAAAATAAAGCTTGTACATAAGAATAGCTGAAGCAGCCATTTCCCTTCATTATAAACCACAAAAAATAAATCTGATACTGTTAGATATTTCATGCCATTACAGTTATTAATTTTTAAAGCAGATGTGGGCTTATCAAGTAATTTGATTTCCAGTTTTTGGTATTTTTTCTTTAAATTGAACATGAGTTCTTTTTCCCCACCAGGTCCAGAGTCCCCTAGTTTCTTAATTAAATATGAAATTCCTGGTCATCCCATTTCATTTCAGAGGAATAGCTGACACTAGCTTTAATAGTGAATACAATGAATACTGTTTTAAAACATTTTATATAGAGACAGATTAATGCTGGTAAATGCAACCTTAGTCTCCCTATTGTGATGCTGAAGCCAAGAGGACAGGGAAGATGATACAGACACATAAACCAGGTAAATCTGAGCCAGCTTGAGTCTAAGTAGAGAACAGCAGGTAAACATGTGGTGCCATCAAACAAGCAAGCCTCTCCCAGGTCAGCGCTCCTTAACTTTGTTGCAGTACTTATTCGGGATGACTGTGCTCTTCCAGACCCAAACTAAAAAGTTTGCATTATGTTGCAAGGAAATACAGCAATTTGGGTATTTACTTGGATTAAGGGTCTTTGCACTGTGTTCCATTGTGTGATGTAGACCTTCAATAAACATGCAGTCTTGAAAGGACTTTATATTTTTCTCATTATCCAGCCGAGAGTAGGAAATGGCACTGGGCAGAAGTGGAAGCCTTGTCTGCTATGGTAGACATAGTTGCCATATTATTTTCTCTTACCACTATCATTATTCCATTGAATTTCTAATAGCTGCTCCCAATTTACCCTACTTTGAGAGCGGCTTGGCTCCTAAATATGCCATTTCACTTTCCTCAGCAGCAGGAGCTTTCCATGATGTACTAAAATCCCATTTTGCCTCCCCTTTCTTTCTGGCAGCATGCTGTGTCCATCAGCTATCTAAAAGCTTCCATCCCAGAGGAGACTGCATTTCATTAGTAATGTACTGTGTAGTTATATAGTTCAAATCTGGTCTGAAGATAAAAATATTAATAATTGGATCAGAAGTGGTTTGAATTCTTTATGGTGTCTATTCCTATTCCATCCTCTTCTCTCTCTGCAGTATGAGGATGTGCATGAATCTCTGGCATAATACTCCTCCTGTCATGAGCACGCAACAAAACTCTACAGGGTTTCTAGAGACAATTTAATTTTTTGAAACAAGTTTTTACTTCATTGCCCCACTCCCAGGGAGCTTCATACCCATAGAAGCTGCCAGCCTCTGTTCGGGACTTAATAGGAAGTCTTTGTCAGCACACAGATCAATGTCAACGAGATAATGATTACTGCTGTCACACTACTCATTTTTAAATGTGAAATCTGGACTCTTTTTCTTTTGGTGCACTGCGTGCAAGAAAATAAATTTTTTGTGTGATCAAGGACACATTGGTTGGTACTGCTTGATAAAACATTAAGTGCTTCTTAGGGGCAACTTCAAAAGAAACTATTACTGAACTAATGAGGTGCTAGTGATTGAACTCCGTCACTTCCCATCTCCGTGATGTCACTCTGATGAACAAGTCAACACTGGAATGTGGCTAGGCTAGTAGTTAATGGAATCAAATTTTGTCCTGGCATGCATCTGTCCTTCTATATTTAGCTGACTTCCCTGTATTCAATTTTTTAATAATAGCTAAAGTTTGAAAAGAAACTCTTAATAGAATAAGATATTTCTATGGTAATAAGCATTGTGACATTGTTGGCACTTCAATTCTTCAGCAAAGCCATTAATATTAATTTACCTGGGTCACTACCCAAACCTCTTCTTATATTACAGCTTTCTAGAGATAGTTATAGAGATAGAGATAGTATTTTACTACAGATTTAATTAAATAAATAAATATTCTTCCTAAGAGAGAACTTGAACCTTAAAAGAAAGTTAATTTCCTAAGTCCTGCGACTGATTTTTTTAGTGATCATGAACAAGTTAATTAATTTACCATGTTTTACAACCTCTCTTTAAAACAGAAAATGCATGTCCTTTGTACATTCCCTCTATTTAAATTTTCAGCTCTATAAAGAAAGAAAGCAGCATCCTTTGCTGTATATTTTTAGAGTAGACAAAACAGTGGCATGCCTATCTCTCACATTACAGTTAAATTCTAAAGGTGTTATTGTAATGCAAAAATTCAATAAAATAATTCATGGTCAACTTGTACACCAAGAACTTACTCCGATTCTTTTTTTTTTCTGCTGTTTTTGAGTAATAACGCTAAACTATAATTGACATTAATCTGCTTTCAGCACTATAGAGAGCTTGGTGGAGCTTGGGTGCACTACATATATGGGTACAATCGCACCCATACTCTCATATTACTTGAGTCTCTGTTCCTTTCTCTCATTCTTTCTCTTATCAAAACATGATAACACAATGTCAACTGCAAAGTGTTGGAGCAGCCTCAAAAAAGCAGGAAAAGATTCTCCTGAGACAGGAAGGGAAGAGTTCTTTGTACCACAGTCAGAAAAAAAAAGCTTTTCTTTAGCCATTATTATCCCTAGATCTGAGGGGAAATGTTCTACTTTCTTTACCACTTATAGCAGCCTTTCTTCCCCCCTGTAGACAACTCAAACACAAATTTAAAGGATTAAGTCTGGAGAGGAGCCACTAAGCTGATCAGAGGGCTGAGCACCTCTCCTATGAATATGGGCTGAGATAATTGGGTTTGTTAAGCCCAAGTGGAGAAGTGAATATTCCAGTGACAACTTAGAGCAGCCTTCCATAGGTAAAGGGGGCCTGCAAGAAGCTAAGAGAGGGATGTTACACAAGGGTGGGTAGTGATAGGACGAGGAGGAATGACTTTAAGCTGAAGGAGAGTAGGTTTAGGTCACATATTAGGAAGAAATTCTTTATGGTGGAGGTAATGAGACACTAAAACAGGTTGCCCACAGAGGTTGTGGATTCCCTGTCCCTGGAGACCAGACTGGGTAGACCTCTGAGTAACCTGTTTTAGTGGAAAGTATCCCTGCCCATGGCAGGGGTTTTGGAGCTAGGTGGCCTTTCTGATCCTTTCCAATTCAAACCATTCAGTAGTTCTATAATTCTGCCATAGGTGGCCCTTTGCTCTTCTTATTCCTCTCTTCCCACCCCAATACTGATGAAATGTGCAGGTCCTGCTAATAAACTAGAGGATGACTGTAGCATGGAATGATTTCTTTCCTGGAGGGCTGACATAAGAGAACATTAATTATAAGCTTATATTCTCAGTTTGGTCTGGATTCCAAAAAATATAGAAAAAAGTAATAATTCCAAAGATTTATCATAAAAAAGTCATTATTCCAAAGCAGGATTGTGCTGCAAATCAAACTTTTTCCACCAGTTTTCTTAACACTGTTGTAGTAAGGAAAGAAAAGGAAATATGAATTTTGAAATTACATAGTGCAATTGTGTACCTGGATATGATAGAATAAATGAAATGCCTTGTTTAATCTATCTTCTCCAGTAAGGTAAGTATGCAAATCCCAACATGCTGTTTTATCTCCTTTAATGACACCAAGTCAATGCTTGGCAGTTATTCTCACACTTTTTTTTTTATTATTTTTTATTTTTTACTCTTCAACAGTTTCTTTTTTTTTCCCAGAAATTTACCAATCATGTGACTGCAAATATATTAAAAAAACCCCAAAAACTAATAATCCACTAAAAATTTTTCACTGATCCTATATGGTTCTCTGACATCTGACAATGGAGTTTGTGCACTGCCAACCATTCAATTCTACTGATTTTAAGTTTGCATTCTTGGAAGAAAAATATCCATTTTCAGAAAAGTGCTGCTAATGTGGCAAATCTTCAGGGCTTTTCTCCTTGTTCTATTTCACTCTTGGAAGAGAAGTTGCTAATAGTTCTGTGTTTCACATGAAGTTTTTTGGCGTTTGAGAGACTTTTCTGCCACTCACGCTTCAGGAAGAGTCAGTGTCTATTGTCATGAACAAAAAACCAATAATGATTTCTAGGAATAAAGTCCTTGAATGAATGGCTGCACTTTGATTGGTGCTGGTCCAAAATGTTCCTGTTGTTAAGTATGATGGAATTAGGCGAGATGGATTAGGTGAGATGTGTCCATACTTAACAAAAGTGTGTGCTGGGAGCATCATTTACCTGTTGATAGACTTGTTTTCGTGAGGAAAGTTCAGCCAAAAAACCTGCTTCTGAGAAGGGGATCTCCTGTTCCCCTCTGTCACCTTCCTCCTCATTATTTGCACCTTGAATCAGGTCTGCTAAGAAATGTAAGAGGACAAGAAACATCACTTTATTTGGTTTACTGAACTGAACTGAATTTCTGAACTGAATTAGTTCAGAAGTCTCTTATGAGAACAACAGCAGGACTTAGCTCAGGGTACATGGGGGAAAGAGAAAAAAATGAATTGTGCCTGAAAAGGCACCTCCATCTGAAAGCCTCACTAAGATAAAAGGACCAGAAAATGCCAGGGTGGTGGGGGTGTGAAGGAAGGTGGGGGAGGAGTGACAAATAGTAGAAATCTAATCATTTGATCTAGTACAATGAAACCATTATCTAATATGTATTGATTAAAAACAAAGTGACAGTCAGTAGAATTATGTATTTTCAATCAAGATGGTAACTCCTTTTTGTAGAAAAAATCTATGAATTTTATCCTACCCACTTCAAAACACAAAAAGACAGGTTTATAATCATCTTTTTCTAACATGTGACAACATGACTGTGGACCAATAGTGGCTTAGTATGGTTCTTCCCCTCTTCTCTACAGAATCTGTTTAGGGCTTTTTCCCCCCTTATTATTTTTGTATTGGGAAAAGTCTCCTGTGGTGAAATTCATCCTAATACAAAACACTGGAACAAGCTTTGTGCAGCTCCTGCTTATAGTGTCTTCTGAAGAATAGATGTAAAGGACCAGCAAGAGAGGATCAGACATGATCACTGCTCCAAAGCTTTAGCTTTCAAATTTTAAAAGAAAATATAAATCTCTGTTACATCTATTAGAAGTAAAAGTAAAGCCTTCCATCTTTATGACAATGTATTTGTTTCACAGATTATACCCAAGTATGGAAAAGCAAATCCACTAATTTCTGGGACATGAATTTTCCCCCTTAATTTCATTTATGTCTTCATTTTCTCACACACATATGTTTATAGCAGTGTGTGAGGAACGAGAAGATTTCAGCAATCAGCTAAATAAAGCACAGAGAACATCCTTACTTGGAAGGACTTTAGGCAAAATGATGGCATTGTCATAAATTACTTTTATTTCCCCAACAAGGGAGGAAATTTGCACCACCTTTCGTTACATATTATTTATTCTGTGGCCTGACATACTGTCTATGCTGTAATCAAGTGAAGTGAAGAGTACTGTCACAAGGCTCTCATTACAGTCCATCCCTCAGTGGAAGCTCAATACCATCACAGAGTTTTTTCTCCTCAGATCTGCCAGATCAGCTGGGCACTTGGTCATTCTTACACCAGCTCAACCAAAACTGTCAGCAGTATCTACCATCAGTCCAGGATGTTTCAGACTTGCCAGAGCTGCATCTGTCCCCCTCAGAAGAACTATTTTTCACTTATATTAATCAAATAAGTAACCCAAAACTAGCACTCTTCTTTGTCCAGTTAAATTGATAAGGTGCATTTTGGAATTTTTCCTAATAGATACTCATAATAATCAGATTCTCCTGCTTTTTGGACACTGATAGTCAAAAGCAGTTTTAATTTCAGCTATGTGAAAGACTTATGTTTCCAAATATGCACCCATCTTAACTAGGGAGCTGCTTAAAAGAGTCTTACAATCCATGTACATGTGTTCCCTCTTTTTCTTTAGAGACGTTAAGGGATAGTAATGAAATTATTTCTGGTCACATTACTGAGAAAGATTAAAATGGGAAACATTGTAATTTGAAGCTGCATTTACGTCAGACCTCCCAGCTTGTTCTTCCCCTATAGATACAAATTTGGAACCTACACTTAGAACATATCTGTTTATCTCTTTCACTCTCAGTAACTGCGAAGAGCTTTGACCTCTCAAAGGTGGCAATAAATAGAAATACATTTAGATGCATGGCTCATCAGTGTTGGTCCAAAGCTCACATTCAATCAAAGGCTAAAATAAAACTTCACATACTGTTTTCTCCACTGGTGTATATACAGATTTCTCAGTGTGTTGCCTCTGTATTATATTTTAAAAGGAAACTTGTTTTTTGCTGCTTTTGTAAGCAATCGAGGGGTGCTTGCCACTCAAGGACCTTTTGTGAAATATGCAGTGACCTGCCATAGATTGTAAATGGGGGCCTTGACTTTTTCTTGGCCTTTTGAACTGTCTTGATGATATGGATACCTTGTATTTTATTGCAAAATAACTTCAAGATGGAGAAAAGTTTCAAGAAAATGTAGAAAGTGTATATAAAGTTTCAAGCAAAATGAAAGGGAAGAAAAGGAATTTGACAAGGACACCTAGAGTTGATAGTCATACTACTAATGTTGCTCCTGTACAACATGATCTAGTGTCCTGCATGCTTGAGATTATTTGACAGTGCTTTGGTTCTTGAAGGATCACAGGTGTCACTCTGAAATCAACTACTATTTGTCATAAAAGGAGCATCTGTATAATAAGAAATCCCCCAGACATTTAACATCTGTATCTCTAGCCTTAGCCAGACAATAAACTTTGAATTTTCTAACAATTTTCAGAAGCTTGTTGCAAGTTAAGGAAATTGCCCAAGGGAAGGTGATTAAAAAATGCAGATCTCTGTAATGGCTATAAAAAAGAAGCAGTCTGATAAAACATATTTTAATTCTTCATAGTTGAGAGTGATATGGAGTAGTCAAGTTTGCAAATAAAAAATCTTTAGAGACTATTTGCACCGAGATGCACAGTTCTGTCCAATGATGTCTGAACTAACTCTTCACCAGAAAATGCATGTCAGAATGGCTCTTTCCCTGCACTGTTAAAATGAAATGGTTGTCCAATAACAAGCCATACCTGGAAGGAAAAAAAACATAAGTGGTGTTGATGGATGCCTTGGATATCAGTGGTTGCCTTTTAAGAATTAAAACATATATTTTTTCTTATTCTTCACAAGTTGAGCCTGAAAAAGAAATACAATGATAGAAACTATTAGGATGTTGACAGTAGTGCAAATTATATTAATCTAGCTCATGAAAAGTTGTTCAAAAGTAGCAACAGAATGTACTGTTTAGAGAACAGAAATATCCAAGGATATTCAGCTGTGTTCCCCTCACAGAAATGTAATCAGTCACGCAATTTTCTGCCCATGGATAACTCACCAGGTATGCCACTCTTGTACCATGTGTCAACAGCTTTATTAAATATTTTTCACTCTATGACTGTCATGGGGATGCTCTGGCAGAAATGCCATGCTGATATTTTTCTTAATGTTATGAGGTTTCCTGACAGAACCCAAAATCATTTAAAGACAGATACCATATGGAAATAAACCTATGAGTCTGGCATATAAACAAACCTGAGTATTCTTGAAGGCATTAGCCTAACATAAACACTGGCTGTTGTCATCCATGAATTTGGTCTAAAGTAGTGTTTAGGCCAGATGCAGCAGAACAATTCATATTTTACATGATTTTTACATATTCTCCTTCCACCTCAGATAAAAAATATTAAAATATAAAAATAAGACCGCTTCTTACATACAATAATCTTTGCTATATTTAGTCAGCTTTTGAATAAAAACAACAACAACAAAAAAACCCTGTAATTCTTTTTATGGTACTATATTTCATGAGATTTTAAGGTAGAGTTGATTAATCTTTCTCTAACAGAGATCTTGTGTGCCTTATGAGTGGAAACCTTCTGGTACAAAATCTCTGGTGTGAAATAAATAATGTGGAACATGTAGGTGACATTTTGCAAGGTCAGGTTTCCAACCTGTTACTATAATTTAAAAGGTAATTCCTCCACTCTTTTCTATTCATTGCTGTTTGGCTATTGCAAATGTTCTCACATGTGAAATTAATTCACACTTGCCCTTTATTTGAAAAGAAAAAAAATAAAGGGAAAATAATAGCCATATACTAGAAATTTTGAAGGTGCTTCCTCTATTACACACACTCAGATAAAGTAGGAGTAAATCCAAAGTAATCTATACAGTGACATTGGTATGAGCAACATGTTGTCAATTAAATAAATAACTGGAAATGTAATTTCAAAAAATGCATAATAGAAATCAAAATTTATTAAAAAAAAAAACCCACAAGGTTCTATTTATTCTATATACTAAAGTTTCTCTTTTAGGCAAAAGTTTGTGCTTGACAAGAAAATATACCTGTGAAGAACTCCCCTCAAGTTAAGTGAAATACTTCCATCATGACTTTGCATCTTCTCAGTGGGCAAGGATTGAACTCTCAGGAGTGGGAGCATCGTCCCAGCCTCTGTCATCAGCCTTCAATGATGGTCCTCTGAGTATCACCAAACTGAGAGATTGGGAGGTCTGAGAAGTGTTGCCCCCAGAGAGAGGGGCTGGTGCAGTCCTCTGGGGCCCAAAAGGGTTCAAAGGGCCTCACTTGGAAACTCTGTTCATAGGCTTGTAAGTTGTTTGGCTTTAGTTAGCAGTAAATTTTCACCCTACCTCTAGGTCGGATCAGTACTTGCTGGAATTTTCCTTGAAAAGTCCAGTAACAATAATATGATCTTGAAACATCCAGCAGTCTACTGATTATTTTTTGGCCCTAATGAGGTCAATGATAACAGTCCTTGTATTTCCCCCCTGGTCTACAAAACATGAGACAGCTGATATGGAGATGAAACTATAGGATGACAACAAGCATGTATCACATTGGCCCAACTCAGCAAGGTCACGACAGAACCTGCAAATGACTGCTTTTGAAAATCCTAGATCAAAATGACATGGGACATTTGGGGAATGTAGAAATAAGAATTTTCAGTTCTTGCTACTGGGTTTCCTTGGATAAACTATGAAATACTCAGCATTTTTTCAAAATGCAAATTATTTGGCCCCAAAAATATAAATGAGGCAATCTCTTTATCTTTATTTCCCATAGTACTAACAGATTTTTTTTTTTTTGTACTCCTCAGATATATCCAGTTCAATTGAATAAGTCTTTAAATTCAGACAGGAAAAACGTACCAACTTCAGAATTGAACACAGCAAGTACAGGGGCTTTCTGACATAAGCCTAATCTGTAAAAAACGTCTTGAAACAAAAGCATATTGAAGTTCAATGATTCTTGGACTAGCATATTCACTTCTAAACTGAAAGAAAAAATTTAAAAAGTACATTAAAAAAAAGTAAAAATAAAGCAAAACAATAGACAAGGGAAGGGGAAAAAAAACAAGAAACTGGAATCGTCTTTGTGCTGTAGGATTTGTGAGTTTCCACCAGTGAGTGTTAAAGGAGAGAATAATTTTCACTTGCTATTGAAATGTTGATACCAATACTCCTGAAGGTAACTCTCTCCCATTGTACTGTTCCAGCATTCCCACTGCTTTGTTTCTTTTGTGTTAACAACAAAAAAATCTAAAGTAAAATGCAAACAGATAAGACTCTGATTCTGCCTGGAAAGAAACCAGGTGAGAAAATGGTAGCATCATTCAGGGAAGCAACTAAACAGGGAAGAACAGTCCACAGTCAAAAAAGTAAAGAGTTAAAAAAAAGATAGAGAATATCCTGTGTCTTTGGGCACAGAAACCTCCTCTCTCTCAACAGCAAAACAGTCTTTTGGGGGTTTTTTTTGTGATTAAATTCAGCTATTTTCACTGGAATAGAAAACACAAGGGAGAGGGCAGTTTGTGTTTTAAATTAAAGCTTATTCCTCACTGTGTAAAAGACCCTGTCTAGTCTATTAAAGTAATTTAGAATAATTCTTCCTATTATGAAGTAAATCTAGACTGTCACTAGTAGTAAATGTCAGAGTTGCACTTACTATCCTTGTCAAGAAACACACCACTGAGCGGTAAAGAGACAGGCAGTAGTTTTGGTTTTTTTTTTTTTAAGGTGACAAAATTAGTGTCTTTTGTAAAGGTAATTCATAGAAACAAAAAAATCAGTAATTCAAAGCCTGGAAAAGCCTGATACAGATCTAGATCCAGGTGGACAGACAGATACAAATGAATATATAGATAATTAGAATAAAGATACAAAGAATATAGGACTAAAGGCGTAAGTGGAAATAATTTATTTTTCTTTTACAAATATTCCCATTGAAGTCAGTTAAAATATGTAGTTTGGTGCTTGTGACACATCTTTTTTTTATAATTCAGGATAAAAAGGTGAGGAAATTCCAGAAATTATCTCATGTGATTCTCTCCAGAAGAGATTTAAAAGCTAGTCACAACAACAGAAAAGGGAACAGTCTAATTGAAGATTTAACTTTATTAGATTTTAGGATCTATTAGACAAAATAAATGGGCTATTTTTCCACAATGAAAGAGCCAATCTAGAAGGTGGAAAGATTCCCTCCCTCAGTATTTTTGCTTTTTCCAATATCAAATCTATTTTTTTAATAGATTTGTATTTCAGACCCATCTGGCAAGACACAGGCATGGCAGAATCTGTAATCTAAGAATAATTTCCACTGAAATAGATGGAACAGTTTGTTAACAATGTTAATCCACTGTCCCTGTTTAACTTCTCTGTGATGTTGAGACTTTACTGTTTATATATAAGACCAAAGGAGCATTTTGACTTTTGCGACAATTGTCCAGAGTTCCATATTGGCAGCATAGTCCGTAGATACTGCCAGGGAGTGGCTCTTACTGTTTCTCTTCACCCATCCATCTCCTTTTCCTAAGCCATCATGGACTGATTTTCTGAGTTGAAAGGAAAATTAAGTATTTTACACTTTCTTCAGTGATTGTGTAAGACCCAAGATTGTTAAGGCTCCCAAGATTCTTCACAGAAAATCCAGGTTTTGTCTACTGCCTGGTATCTACATCAGGACTCATAGAACCAAGGATACCAACCACAGACTAGTGAAGGCACACAGCAGTTACTAAAGCAGTTTGGTGTTGCCCTTCCCAGTTTAAAATAGAAAATTCCAAAACATTCAAGAAAGGGTAAGTGAAAAAACAAACGAGAGGGCAAAAAGCTGCCAATATCTCAAGCATTTAACAGAATAATGTAATTTGTTACAGAAAGATGCAATTTGAAACAATCCGCTTGGAAACTTAAAAAGTATCTTTAAAACATCCATGTGCTTATACCAGTAATAGTATTTTTTTTCCCAAAATTATGATTACAGAGAAGCAGGATGCAAACAGAATTTCTTCCCAATGAAAAAGAAAAATAAAAACCAAAACCCAACTTTGAGTCTCATTCTGTGTGTTTGTAGTTGATTTTCAGCTCCATTTCTTCCTCTCTCACTTTCTCTTTTGGAACAAAATAATAAGAGGAAATTTTACACTCATTTATATGTCCAAGTCAGGTTCTTCGACAGTGACTTGGTATTAAAAGGTCATTTGTGTATCATTGTCTTTGAAATGTAGACAACTGTTGATCAAAATACATAGAAATAGTTATTTGTAAAGCACCAGCTAATATTTCCCCCAATGACTTCTGGATTGCTCACTATTTCTGCTTTTATAAAAGCAGAAGCATAAAGACTAATGAGCCACTGATACTTGAATAATACAGCCTGGTGGGACAGAATCAATGGTAGCTTAATCCTTATTGCTTCCTACTGCATTTGCTGCCTAAAGCAGCCTGAGAACAGCCTTGAAGCAGCTGCAGAGATTATGTACTTTTGAACTGAGCAGAGTAAACTTCTTCATCTCTGTTGAGAATTCAAATTTCCATTTAGTAGCAGAGTTGTTACTTTCCCTATACTTTAATGTTCAAAAGAATAAAAAAAAAAAAAAACCTCAAGATTTGAATTAGTCCCAAACAACTTGATTCAAAACAACAGACCTGTAAGCGCATCAAAGAAAATACAGGTTGGATAATAGGAAGAAGTTTTTTTACAGAAAAGAGTGATAAAGTATTGGAATTGTCTGCCTGGGCAGGTGGTGGAGCCACCATCCCTGGATGGGTTTAAGAAAAGACTGGGTGTGACACTCAGTGCCATGGTTTAGTTGAGGTGTTAGGACATGGGTTGGACTAGATGAACTTAAAGGTCTCTTCAAACCTAGTAAAAAAAAAAAAAAAAAAAAAAAAAAAAAAAACAAAAAAAAAAACAGCAAAAGAAAAAAAACCCCTGTGGATCTGTATTCAGAATTTTAGAAAACATAAATCTATAGTACCAGAGATAGGAAGAATCAGATGGTAAAAAAGCTTTAGTAGCATGAAAGAAGGATTGCAATTTTCAAAGTATGGTGAAAGTTTTGTGTTTTTTATTAAAAGAAAGGAGGTTTTGAGAAGAAAACAAGCATAATTGTGTGAAGTGGTTCATGGTTTGTTTTTTTTAAGCAGAAATACAATTTTTTCAAAAGTGAAGTCTCACAATTTTTAATGCACAATAAAACATTACATAGCTTTTTCATTTCAGGCAATTAGTGGAATATGTCCCCTTTTTTTTTGTTGGTTTTTTGGTGTCTATTCTTTAAGATTCGAAAATTTTAACCAGCTTCACCTCTTTAGTACAGAGCAATGTAGTATAGGTGTCTAAAAATCACAGCAAAATCATGGGGAAATGCTGATGGGAATTCAGGAATGGAATAAAAGTCTTGAAATGGTTTTCCTCATAAAATTTTCCAAAATGTTCACAGTTTGATAGGATATTCTTTTAAACCTACCTTGAAAGGAGAAACCATATATAAATCTTCATCTTTCCTGTTTGTTTTAAGCGCTGAATATGACATAAGGAGCTCAGGACTATGTGCTCTGTGATGAGTTCTTCACCTCTCTTTGAGTGAATGCATGGGGTTTTTTTTCAAGGTAACATTACTCAGTATAAATATTTTTTTAAATGTCATCATTCGAATAATCTTCATTTTCATTATATGCTGCCTCTAGGTCTCTTTTCCTAGTTAGATTAACTCAGCTATTCACACTGTAAAGCTATCAGTTGTGCCATATGAAAGTACTTTGCAAATCTCCCCTAATTGCTTTTGTAAATGTCACTCCTTTCTGAAGAGTATCTTTTTACCTAAAGCAAATATTTCATTTTGATCAGTCATGCTTTACTCACTGCAAATTTCAGTGAACTTATGGCTGTTGGACATAAATGGGAAAATAGTTTTGTCCTGAGTTCTTACTGAGTGTTGTTAAGACATGCTAAAATATGCCCTTTATTCATTAAATCAACTGTAAGGCTAGGGATTGCTTACAGAAGTATTTCAATATCATTATTGTGTTTTGAACCTCTAAAAGGTAACTAATCCATTACAAGCCTGTAAAATAGCAATTAAGTCATGCTAGCATCTGCAAAGTGCTATCTCCCTTATCCCTGGCATTTCAGTTCAAGAAGGGCACTTCACCTTTTCAGTTAGAGTTCACATAGTAGTATCTGGAAGATATTTATCTGTTTGGAGTGTATTATATACAGAGAAGTCATCCTTTTGCTCAACAAACCACCATTATTAATAAGCCAAGACACTCTATCTGTCTTGATTATGTTTGTGCTTTTGGCTGGTTTTTTATTTACCTGCTTCTTTACTTGCTGAAGGTAGCAGCGAATGAATTTCACACTGTCTAGTGAAATTCCATACTGGCTAGTGAAACAGCCAGGAGACTGTCACAATTAAATCATTCACACTCAATTTGTGCAGCGCCTACGGCAAAGCCCAGACAAGTTCACAGCTTCTGTCCTGGCCTGTGGCTGTAGGCAGCATCTATGGTAGCCATGTGTCCCTCTTAGACACTAATGGAAGGGGGAAAGAAACTGGCACAGGAAGAGGGTTTGGGATGATCCTTGGTGTACTTTGATACTGAGACAGTGAGATGTGTCACTCTTCATTGAAGCTTCAGTGCTCACTTAGTTAATTTGTGCTTTCCTCCAATTTAATAGGAGTTCCCTTTAAAGGCAGAGTAGATCTTGAAATGGCCTCTTTTGATTCATATAAGATATATTTTCTTCTGAGCATCCATGCACAATATTTTGTTATACAGTCTCTGAGCAGTGTAAGACACCCTATTTCAGAGCAATAGAAATTCTTTGGTATTTCATCAGATTCAGCACTTTTAGCTATTCTATTCCTATATGAACATAATGTCAAAATTATACACTACTATTTTATATTCTTAATTGCTAATTAGCTTTTGATGATTTTCAGCATCAGTGAAATTACAGTTAAAATAGGAACTACTCAGCTAGTGAGTTCACCTTTATAACTAAGATGATAGGTCAGAAATTCTGTTTGTTAACTAAAATTGCCACTTGAAAACATGGTAAGAAATAGAATTTGGAAAATGAAAAAATAAATGTAATCCTAAATACAGTAAGAAGAAATCTGATAGTTTCTATAGATTATAAAATGGAGACCTTTTTCTGTGACAATTATGAAGAGTGTTAAAAAAATGTTTACTTTAGGTTTATTTTTTTTGCTATTATTTATCTAATATTTTAAAATGAAAAGTCAGTCTATGTCCTAGAAATATTTAAGTGAGAAATTTCAAACATTTCAAGATATTTTTATAGGAACATTTTCAAAAGGAAATTTCACCAAACCCAGGTCACATATTATTTTTTGTTCCAGTGAATCTGAAGACTTTGATTGCTACTTTAATTTCACTTTGGTTACGCCATACTTTACTAAAAAAAAATCATTTAATGATGTTATCTATTTTTTATTCTATAGTAATAGTCTGAAATGTGAATGCCTAAACTTTAGATATTATGTGAAATCATGAAAATATATTACTTTATTACTGCAATGAAAAAACAATTGACTACCATTGTCATACCAAATATATATTTCAGAAGATTCATTTCTATTGATTTTTCTACTGAAAAATTTTGTGTGAAATGTATACCAATACCTGCCTTTCTACCAATATATGTACACATATATTCATATTAAGTATAATTTTACATGTCTTTTTCATACTCTAGCATTCTACCCATGTACACCGTGTAGTCCTTTTGTATTTTTAGGTAATTGGTATCAAGGATTTTTTGAAGTAACTTGGCTTCTTTAACTGATCCATACAATATTTTTACATGTTTCTTCCAGGAAGTTTAATGAGGCAACATTTTACCCATTGAGAATTTCCCAGGTATAGAGTTTGTAAATATTAATGTATCTCTTTTCCTGTATGTTTTTCAACAATAGTCTGAAATGCAAGAAATCAATTACATAGATATGTGAGTCATATGTCTTTGCCTTACCTACACTATTTTCTGATTTTGATTTTTACTGCACTTTGTGTTTCTGTTAAACTACTGGATTTTTTCCTGAGTGTCTCATGGCTTATACAGGTATCACATTTTATTGGAGTGGTTTTCAGGTTATTGGCTTGAAAGACATATGGGATTTTCTCATAAATGTCTGTCCTTTCCAAAGTCTCTCATACTTTCCTCTTTATTGCAATTCTGGCTGTGTCCCCAGACCATACGTTCTGAAGATATCTCTGAAACTCTTCTTCAAGTTCCATTTTTTTTTTTTTTTTTTGTGTTGAGACAAATCTCATTGCTCATCTTTCTTCATTTATTCCTATTTTACATTTTCTCTGGAAATTCACTTCACTGAAAAATTGCCACAGACCTGAAAGGAAAACAAGCTAGTACTTGTGCAATATTTTATAAGGTCTGTAGTGATATCCAGGGGAAAACCAGCCCCCAACAGCAGCTTTATTCATCTCCTTTAATAATGGGTTTCAGTTCAGGCGTAATTTTATGTATCTTGAAGAACCTTTTAAAATCAATTACACAACTCCCCAGCAGTTCTTTTCCTTGACCTCAGTATAAAATGCAGTGAAATGCTTGAGGAGGCAGTTCAGTGTTAGCAATATTTTATAATAGTTTTATATCTTGTGTTTGGATCTTCTATTTAAAGATAAGTGAAATCCTGGTACCAAAAGATGATAAAAAGGATGATGAAATGGTAACTTTATTCTCTGTAACAGCAATATTCTACCCACAGATCACACAGCTGAATTTATAGCATGAGGGCAGAAACGGCTTAGGATCATAAATTATTAGTGGGGGTGTGTAGCCCCTTTTCTACCATATGAGTCACTGGCTCAATGCAATCACCAGAAGTCAGTAAGTTTGATTTGGTGAAAATATTTTTCTGAAAATACAATTATGACCAGAAATCTCCAAATGTTGGAGATGGAACAGGTGAAAGGGATATAGGTTCCCTTCATGAATAGAATTTTGCAGACGATGATGATTTAAGTTATCAAAATTCAACTAATTCTTTGGACAGAAGCAACAAAGAGAAGAGACACAGAGTACAACTGTTGCAACAGTTTTGCTACTGAAAAGCATCTAAAGGTCCTTCAGACCCTTATGTACCTAAAATTCTTTCAGGCAGCTCCATCCTCTTATCAATTGGTCCCTAAAATGCAGGAGCATAAATAGAGACTTGCCATGCAGAGTTTCTGTAAGTCACCTTTCTATCAGACAGCAGAGTGAGAATAAAAATGAAATTATGAAGGGATCATTCACACAGAGGTAAGGTCCAAATAAGTATGATTTTTTGTACAATAACTTGCATAAATGCAGGTAAATTTATATTCACATTGATTTAAATCGTGTTCTATATGAAAAGTCTCCTCCAAAAATAAAATCCCCAATGAACTCAGATGCTAACAAATCAAGATGAATTTAGCATTATGTAAGATTCATAGCTTATAGATGAAAAAATAGTGCATAATCTAAAAACATATGCTGCTATGACTGCTTTAAAGTCTAAAAGTTTCAGCAGTAGATAATGCAATGTAAAGTCTCATGCCACATATTTATATGGGATCTTTCAAAAGTTTTGCATTACAGGATATGAAAAGAGTATATTTAGTATTTTTATTTAGTCATAAAAAACTGAGCACATGCTTTGATATATTGGAGGATCACGGGTTTTTTGTTTTGTTTTGTTCAAATAATTATAATTTATTTTTTTCAATCTGACAGCAGAACCAGAGAAGTTTTTTATTTATATTTTGAAGGCAATTCTTGAAACTAAAACTACTCAAATCTCCCTTTCTTAGCAAAAAAATCCTGAAAGTTTGAATTTTGCATTTCAAAGGAAAATGATTTCAAAAACTGAAACCAAAGGAGTAATGTATGCTTTTATTTTATTTTATTTTATTTTCCATTTTTGTTTGTTAATTTGTTTAATAGCAGTTTTACAGTTGTACATTCAAGAAACCCAAGAAAGATTTGGAAGGATATGAACCAATTTTATGACAAAAAAATTGTAAGATTAAATACTAGTAATTGTGATGTCTAACTGCTGTTTATTAGACTGAGAGCCAAAAGGATCAAAGAGATCAAAGTGAAATAGCTGCATTAAGGCACTTTAACTAAAAACTCTTCCCCACCTTGTTCTTTCCTATTCCTCACATCTGGGTGAAAAGATTGTGATTGTATATCTGCATAACCACCCACATGAAAGCACGCACACACACACACGCACACACACACAACACAAACACACACACACATATATATATTGCTCAGCTGGTCACGGCATGGTGCTAACACCATAGTTGTGGGTTCAAGCTCTGCATGGGCCACTCACATAAGAGTTGGACTAAATGATCCTTGTGGATCCCTTCCAGCTCAGAATATTCTGTGTATTATTCTGTGTGTGATTTTCCTGCAGTGAGAGACTGGAATGTTACTGGTTGGCCATTTGCAGAGGTGGCAAGGTGCTTTGCCAGGGTTTGTATCACCATCCCTCCCCCCAGAACCAAAGGGGAGGAGGAGAGATTTTGGATCTGTAGTGGCAAAACCTCTGACCCACTAAAGACAGAGAGGGTGAACACCCACTACCAGAGGCTACAGACTGGGGTTTGAGCAACCAGGGGGACCACAACCAATGAGGAAAGAGGGAAAGGAGAAACCAAGGGAAGTTGGGAGATATGGGAAAATGAACTGGGATAGATCATTAAAAGTCCATAAGGAACAGTGAGAGTCCATGAGGAAGACATTTCTGTCTGCCCAGGTGAGGGGGAACACTATGGTAAGTCTGTCCGAGTAAGGGCTCTGGGGATTTCCCTGAGGGGGAAGGAATCAGAGGATTCCACATTGGTCCAAGAGGGACAAATAATTTATTTTAAAATGAGACACATCAGCAACACTGCAAAGCCACAATGTTCCCCTATGAAAGGAGAATCTGCTTGGGATACATTTTAAAAGAGATGGTTGACATACCTAGATCACTGACTGAAAATACACATTACCTTCCCCAAGACTAACTTCACGACAAATATTCAGAAAATAAAGCAATTTTTTTCATCAAAAGTTAACAAAAAAAAAATACAGCAAGTTAAAAGTCAGGATATAAACCACCCATCTATACATGTATGTATTTGCATGAATTATTAACATATTTTATGCCAATAGTGAATAAACAAGTTCATTATGGAGGGAGCTCCTTGTAGGGCTCTCACCTTTAAATACAAATGAAGACCTTGCTTGATTGTACATGAGTCACAGTGGATTGTAATTCTTCTCTTCCTAATTAAACTGATTTTCTAATTTCATTTGATATGCAAAGATTTGCATCATACTCTACAGTCCCTGGGTTTATTACTGATCTCCTAGCATAGAAAAAGGGCCAATAGAAGAAATGAAGGGGAAAATGACTGCAACACAGAATGAGAATGCTGTCTTTTCAAGTGACTTTACTGCAATATTTATGTAAAAATATCAGTCTCTGAATATCATAATTCCATAGTACAAAAATATTTTAGGCTTCTGTAAATATGAATCTAATAAGATCAAGACTGATCTATCTTTATTGGATATTAAACTAGACCACTTTTATGAGCTGGGTGTATCAACTGGTTGTGCAAGCGGCCTTCCTGGAGCTAACCAATAGAGATTGTTGCCTTCTTGAGTTGGCAAGACCAGCCTGGTGAAAGTGCAAATGTGGCTTAGTTCAACAAAGGATATAAAAACTGAAGAAAAATTAACACAGACTTTGAAGAGGTCAATGGACTTAAGCTGGCTTCAGCCTATTGTTCCTCTCTAGTGACTGGGAATGTCCAGCATCAGGATGATGAGCATGCAGAGAGACCAGTAATGGGAAGGAGATTTGTACAGATTCACCTGTATGTTACAACTGCTATGTGCCTGTAATATGCTCTCAGTACACTGCTTGTGTACCTTTCTTAATGCAAAATGCTGTGTAATGGCAGCAAATTTGGTATTACAGGTTAAATCCTCTTCATTCAGAGGAGGGTTTCTCTGAAAGAAGCTAGAGACAGAGCACTGGACACTGACAGAAGAATATAAACCTTACAAGGTGTTATTTCTTTTATTCAGCTGAGTATGTTTGAATTCTATCTAAGGAAACCTTCAGTAAGCCTAAGGCAGAGGTAGCCGTTTCTATTCTGTTTTGAACCTGTTATGAATTTCTCCTGTAGCATTATCCTCAATTTGATCATTTGCATATCTAAAATAATTGCAGCTTGGATTTAAATTTAAAAGGTACTTTTAAAGAGGACAATTATACACACATATTGCTGCTGTACTATATTATCATCATCAAAGAAAGAGTTCATTTGCATCAACAGCGTGAAAGTCAAACAGGCAGTCATAGGAACAGTATAATGAATAAAAAGAAAACCACCTCAGCTGCTAATGGGAATAAAGCTTTGTCACAATAATAGCTTCACTAATTCCAACATGATTTCATTTTATTCATCCAAATATCATCTGGATGAAAACTGTCAATAGTTACAGCAGGTAATATCTAAAATAATAACTTGTGGATTCTATCAACTTTTTTTTTTCTCTGAATACATTTGACTTTTAAAGTGAAATAAAAGTATTGAAGTAATTAATTACATGATTTTGATTCTGCTCTGGTTTATTACGGATATACATGGATCAAATCACTATTGATGATTTTTTTGTTAAAAACTCTTCCAAATGGCCAGCAGCAAACTTACTGTGGAAATGTTCCTATCAGTTATTTTTGGGCATGATATTCACATTCTAACATATTTATATAAGATATGTAAGAGATTTTATAAATTATCACACTGTGCAGGACAATGGGTCATCTGTTCCATTTTTCGTAATTCAGGGAATGGTAATAAGGCAAGAACATGAAAACAAGTACAAAATTATCATTACACTGATGTATTTTTCACAGCTACAGACCACAAGGGATTTCAGAACTAGATACTGCATTTAGAATGCTGTATTTAACGGGCACTGAGAGCTTGTCTTATCTACTTGGAAGTAATTTATACCTACAATTATAAGTTGTGTGGAAAAATAGTTCTTTTTCTTTTAAGCTTGCTAACTGATAATTTCACTGAGTGGACTTCTTGTGATCAATCATTCTCTATTTATCACCTCAACATCATCCATCTCTGTGTAGTCTATTTCTTTTGACCCCTCATCTATTACTTTTTCAGTCTGATGAATACTCTTCCATTAGTACTTCCTGATTTTGTCCTGAAACATTTTTGTTACCTTTCCATGTTCTGTTCTGCTGTATGTGACTATCTGTTCCGTATGTCAGTGCTCCAAGCCATTTCCTATGGTGTGTGGTGGATCCATATCTAATTAAGAGTGAGTGCATGGCTGAGCAATAGTCTAATGGACCACTGCAAGGGCTTGCTCTGAGCAAATCTTCAGTTTAGTATTAGTGTCACATTGTGGAAGATTGAACATAAAATCTGTTAAAGTTCATATGTCAACAACACCAAAAAATAAACAAAATGACTTTGAGTATGAAAGGCACTAAAAAATGTAATGAATGCAGAAATAGAAACCTTAAAAATTGTCTGTCACTGACAGACAAGCGGCCTACCACCTCTGAAAAGTCCGTCCACAGTCTGTGGACACCACCAGAATACATTTGATTGGAAGAACATACAGAGTTTAAGATGTATGGACTTTACTGTGGATCCTGATATTTTAAAGGTGCTCAGTTTCTTTATAAATGCATCTCATTAAAAAACTCACTCTGCTGTGAATAAAGTCCCTACTAGTACAATTTTCTCAGGTGCTCCTTCATCACATTGTATTCTTAATGGCTTCACTTTTGAAATAATGTAACATCTGTCAAATAAAAATTTTTCCTGATGCTTCCCCAGTTGTTTTGCACCTCCCAGCCATACACATCCATGGAAGTAGGTACATCTTCCACATCCTTTCCCACAGAAATATTTTTTAAAATTATTGTCAGATTTAATTGTCACATTCTTCCAAAACTTTTGTGTCTTCAGTACCAAAGCCAAAATATTTAATTATTTAAATAAGCAAACTAATAGCTCTGTGATGTCATATTTAGGTTGCCTTAGAATTCTGTGATAAATGTATTTCATTTGTCTTGCAGAAGGTAAGAAATTTTTCTTACTATAAAACTGCTTCTCATAACATAATTTCAGAAAAAAAGAAAAAGCATAGATATGTGATGTAATGTTTCAAAAATTTGTGGTTAATGCAGTTCAGATGACTGAACTTATTAGATGGATGGTATCCTCTTTCTGGCTAAATTCCTAATCAGAGTGGAATGGAAAGAATAATATTGTCTGGGTGTTTGGTTATTTGTTTTGTTGGTTAGTTTTCTTTCTTATTTTTAATTACAACATAAGATTCCTGTCTTCCCATAATTGATATGAAATATAAGGTCTTGAGTATCTTTTCCAGAGATACAATTAAATTTTCTTGTAGAACCTAGTTCAAAGTGTTTTCAGTGTATCCTGAGGAAGAATGGATTATAAATAATCAGTTTATCATAATCCTTCATATGTTTACATATTGTGATATAAAGACTACTTATAATCCAGAGGGGTAAAAGTCTTAAAACACAGGCAAAAATACACAGGTAATGCCTAGAGAGGCGTCCTAGAACAGAGGCTAGACAGTGCTAAAGGAATAAAGTAGGTATTTATTAAAAAGCCTTCAAGGGATACACTTTGGGGAGTGCAAGAGCCTGGCCAGGGCTACACCCAAGATGGATACGCAGTACAGAATCTGGAAAACATGAAAGCTAAAACTTAAGGCATCACAGGATGTACAAATCTTTTTTGATTTTTATTATGAGGTTTACAACACAATGAGAATTTCATCTGGACAAGGCATGTCCTATTTGGTTATATTAATATGCAAAGACATGGACTAAATCTCACCTTGTTATGAAATATTTATCTGATGTTAGTGAAGCTTATGCAGAGTCAAATTAAAATTGTATTTTTTAACTCTACCCATATGACACAGAGTTGATGTTGCCTCTGTTGCTGTTTGTTTCTTCCTTATTTGTTGACTGAAAAAAGCTTGTTTGTAGCTCATATGGGAAGAGTATATTTATTATGCCTTGGCTCAAAATAACATCCTGCACATAGTGCCACAGTATATTTTTTACACAAAATGTCAGTACCTTGCCATAATTTTTATTTTTCCATGCAAATAGATGTGAGCATTATTTCCTACAACTAGTTGACATGAATGAACCACACTTACAGTATCTGTATATGTGTGAAATATGGGATACTATTGCATTTATCTTTCATTTTCTTCCAACAATAGAGATTTATTATTTTCAGCTTAACTTCCAGCTGTTATGTTTGGTTACCATCTATCTTATTGCTTTCATAAAACATTAAGGAATTTGTATCATCAGTGACAGAGTTAATTTTGCCACCAACCCAAAGTAAAACTGAGTTACCTGTCATCCTTCCAATTGTTGAATATATCTATTAATTTCTGGTTTTGTTTTTTTTTTAGTCTTCTAGTCTCTTCTGTTGATGAGTTTTATTGGTACTTTATCCCCAATGCCACCATATACTTTTTTTACTATATACATTACTGTATAAGTACTACTATGTATTGTTTGTATCCACCCTTCTGATGATCTTGTAAACTTTTTCATTAACTTTTTCTACAATTCTTAACCTCTCAATAGTTTTGGCTCCTCACGGGGACAAGAAAGAGAAAATTGACAGTGAAGATGAGCACAGGAAGAAAGGAGAAGTGGGGAGAAAGTGTTTTTTAATTTTGGGTTTATTTATCCTACCCTATTCTGATTTGACTGCTAATAAATTAAATACATTTTCCTAAGATGAATCTGTCTTGACTGTCATGGTGATCAGTGAGTCATCTCTCTCTGTCCTGATTTTGACCATTTTTATTTTATTTTCTGTACCCTGTTCAGCTGAGGGAGGGAATGATAAATTTTCTGTGTTGGGTACCTGGCATACAGAACAACACTAAAATATTTTTTTTTTAATCAAACTTTTTTATAAAAGTTAAAAAAGTCCATGTGCTGTGTGTTTTCTCAAAGTCTCTAAGTAATCTAATTTACTTAAAATACTAATGCATTTCTCTAAATAGAGAATTTTCCAAAACATGTCACCCTTTCAGAAATATTATATTGATGATTTCCACACCAGATAGATCTGATAAGGCTGATTGTCCAATATGGAGCCATGCTACTAGCACTATTTTTGTAAATAAAGTATTTTGGTGAGACTATTTTTGAGTTTGTTGTACAATAAATTTACAAGAATAGGCTGAATGTGCAACCTCTGTGTAGAGTTTAGGTTTGTAGAGATTTTAGAAGGTAAGCCAAAACTATACATATTCAGGGTATTAAATAACATGCAAACTTTAATTTTACACAACTCATGTTCAGAGCTGTCAGACAGATTTTGTAATAGATTTTCTGAAAATTACTTAAAAATTACTCCATTTTTTCTTTATTCTTCTAAGGTATATTATTAGATCTTCAATACTTTAAGAAAAATAGAATTCTCTAGTAAATACAAGGATCATGGAAAAAAGCTACATTTTTTTGCAAGGGTGGAATAGGACTCTGACTAGAATTCCTTGCTAACCTTAAATTATTTGTAGCTATTCTCCTTAAATCAATAGCAAATAGACCAAAGACTGGGACAGCTATAGCACACAGAAAATCTTAAGGCAAAATTGCTTTGCTTATGGTCTACAACTTGAGCACAAACCTTTATACTGTCTACAAGTTTCCTGAATGTGGAATCCCAATTGTCAGACCTAATCTGGACTGGTTAAAATGAATTTAAACATGGTAAGATTCTATCTGTCACAAGGAAGGTTGAATATCGGAGGAATAAGTAAAAGCAATCAGAGTCATTAGTTTAAACTGCAGGAAGCCAATTTAATTTCATCATAAAATTCTTTTTAGAACGAATAAAGGAGTTAAAAAGCTGTTTTTTAATGACTATGACTGCCTTCACTAGGGAGAGGATTTTTCATCATCCATTGTAGTGAAAAAATTCATATTTATTATGTATAGAGGAAAAAAAACAACAGAAGAAGGGAGCATCAAACAGTCTAAAAATTATTTCTTCTGATCTCATCATAAAATCAAGTCCAGATGATATGCACACAATAAGAATTGAGTTACCCATTAAACTTTTGACTAAAAACCAAATGTTTTTCCTATAAAATTAGAGCAAGTCATAAATCCAAAGAAGTTGATAAATATTTCTTTTTCCACCAGAACATGAGTAGACATTATTGTTATGAGTTTCTTGTAATAATGTTGGGGAAAGAATGGGGAGTTGTTTGTTGTGGGGGAAGGGAAAGTGTCCAGGACTTGGTGAGGGTAGAAGGTGGACAACTCGAAGAGTGAAGGGGCCGGAGCGCCAACCAATCACTCGACACCCTGGGGAAATGATCGGTCCAGAGTGAATATCAGTAAGGACCAATCAAAGCGCCCGAATTCCACCAATCAGTGCGCGGATCCAAAACCCACCAATCCTGGACCGAGGACTGTTATAAAAAGGGGAGTTTTTTTTTGGGGTTTTTTTTTTTTTGTTTGTTTGTTTCGTTTTTTTTGTTCTTCTTCCTCTTTTTGTGTTCGTGTTTGTTAGTGAAAGAACCCAGCGTGCGCTTGGCACGCTGTTTTGGATTTTAAGCTGTTGTGTGAGGATCTGGGCTTATCCCGGATTCTCTGTCCTCTCTGACTTGTTTTTAAATAAACGAGAGCCTTTTTCAACCGTTTTCTGAAATTTGGCCTCGTTCATTTCCATAACATTATCAGATGTTGCCTACTAGAGAAACTCTGTGGAAAAATTTGCTTATATGAATTTTTAATTACCACAGAGAAATATTTAATGGTTCTGGCTCAACTCTTAAAATAGGAAAAAAACACCCTCGAAATCATTACCATCATTCACTTTTGTAATAAAAGCTAGATCTCCCAAATCACGATCCTTTTCATAGGGTTTCTGACTTAAGCATCTGCTGTGACACATCCCAGAAGGCAGGAGTAACTGGGATTCTTGTTAATGGATCCCATGGGGAGAATTAGATTGAAAGACACCAAAGGATCAGTGGTATGTACAGATTATTGGGAACAATTTGGAATGGAAAGGAAACATGTAGCCATTTTGGGTATTGTTATCTATAGAAATTCAGCAATGTAAAAGCATAAAATAACACTCAAAAAAATGTGTAAGGAAAAGGTAGAAAGAGAAAGAAATAATAAAAGTAGGAAGAAATCACCACCAGTGGATTCAGCAAGAGGCTTCGTTGTAGCAATTTCTAAGTCCATTGGTGGAAGTGATGTCTTGATCAGTCAGGGTTGGCGGAATCCTGTTGATGCCTTGGAGAGGCTACCTATAACAGAGTCTAGACAGAGTTGGAGGATAAAGGTTGGTATTTATTGAAAGGCCTTCAAAGGGTACATCTTGGGCAGTGCAGGAGCCTCACAGAGACAACACCCAGATTGAATGACGGTTATGAGTTTTTCAGACAGATATCAGTTTGGTCTATTTGCATATCGGAGTTCATTGTCCAATTAAAGCTTCAGGTAATTAAGTAACTTATTCCAAGTTTGCCCCCCACCCCCACCCCCAACCATTAACTGTTGTTTACATTTTTTGGGGCCTGCCTCAGGTAGTAAGGTGCACTTGAGTTTCAAGCCTAGAGAGAAATTGTTTTGTCTGAATAAAATGGGAGAACAGTAGCTGACAGGCTACAGAGTTTTAGAGTTATACACTAAAGAAGTACTGATCTGAAAAATATAAAAGCTAAAACTTTGTGAAACACAAAGTTCAATGGGTTAATATACAATCAGGTTCCACTGGGAATGCTCCAGTACCTCTCCTGAGTGCGAGGTGGAAATCTACACTGTCTGATGCAACACTGTGGATCATGTGCAGTCCTCTGGTAGAAGGCCCTAGAAATAGATCTGGGGGTCTTTTGGGGTTTGTCACACCTTCTTAGACATGACAGCTGCCTCTCACTTGTGACATGTGAATGTCCTGGCACTTCTCAGGGGAGTTTTCACACCTGAGCCAGTTATGCCAGTTATCAGAAGGGCTGAATAATGTGAATAGAATAATGATTCCTTTCCTGGGGCAGAGATTTATAACTGAGCCAGTTACGTAAAGGACGGCATTGGCATGAGAAAAAACACTATCCACCTTGCAGAATCTGCTTCTTATTGGCCTTCCTCTCAATCTGACTCAAAATCCAGCTTGTAGCCCCTGGTGGTGGGTGCTCACCCCTCTGCACCTGGGCTGTTTCTTTGCACATCAGCAGCAAAGCACCTCCTGTCTTTGCAAATGGCAGACTGAGTCATTGCCCGTTCACATTTCAGTCTCTCACAGCAGCATGTCTGTGCAGAGTCTTTTTTCAAGTTTAAATACCAAAAATGTACTTTTTAGAAAATTGTCAAGTACTGAAGGAATACAAAAACTCAGTTGACACTGATTTCAAGGGAACAATGACAACCTACAAGAGCAAAGAATGACATTAAAGATGAATCTGTAGTGTCACTACTATTAGTCAATTAATGTGTCAAATGCTAATATTTGATCCATTCCCCTCTGTAAATAGACTTCAGCTTTCCAAGATTAACAGTTTTACTATCTACAAGAGCATTCGGTTTTCATGCATCCATTTTTAAAGTAAAACAGAAGTCTAAATTTAAAGTTTTCTAACAATGTTTTACATCACTCTCTTTAATGTAACTGGGAAAATAAAAACCTCTTATGGCTTCAAAGCCATTATATTTATCATGCCTCCATTTTTCTCACCCTGAAGCTTCTCCACATAATAGACTTCCAGGTTCTTGCGCCTGTAACAACTGCAATATCTCGTTATTTTTAAAAGCTTCCTAATAGAGAGCTATTGAGGTGCTTGAGTAGGAGATGTTATTGTTTGATAAATATCCTGAGAGCTTGCAGTGACTGTCCTAACAGTGAGCTGTTTTCAGAGAACCATATTTTTTTAATTATCTGAAGGGTAAAAACAAGGAATATATTTTTATGTCTGCCCTATATTTGCAATCTGTGGCTGCTAAAACCTTGAGGATAGATATATTTCGAACATACTATTATTACACATTTTTTTAAACAGATATTTTTGAGCAATGAATACATTTTACTGCATTTCTTAAAAAAAAAAACCCTTCAGCTTACTTTACTTTAGCAACAATGAGTCTGTTTTCTGTTTTAACTATCATAAAGCTGTTCATGTGGAGTTACACTTTGTATACTACAGACTAAAGATAATATGAATCAACCTAATTATTGAGCATTCTGGAGAAACAAAGGAGTTTTTAATATTTCTAGGATACTTAATCTACTAACTGCTGCCTGGTGGGTTTAGTAACACACTAGAGCTCTGTGTTGAGATGGTTGGTTGCAGTCTAAATATGAGGGAACTCCCCATGCAGTGCCTGACCTGCTCCTATGTGGAGCATGACAGCCATGTTGAGGGACAGGATGCAACTCTGGGCTGGAGGAAAAAAAAAAGCACAATGTCAAAAAAACAAAAAGTTGCAAGTTTGACTGTTAAAAGGGAGCAGAAGGGGCAGATAAGTTTTATCAAGACAGAAGGAGATAAAATAGTTACTAAATTATTTTTGGGGAGCTGTCTACAATTTTCTGTTCACTGCTGATGCTTTGTGATTTTGCAGTTACTGGCAATGTGAAGAGATACACTAAGAAAAGAAAAGATCAGTTGCAGGGAATCTTACGCAATTTGACGGAATGGAGAGTGTATTCATTGGCTCTATAAAGGTGAAAGACCTCTAGGAAGAAAGCGAATAATATTTGAAGGATTTTTATGGCTAAATCATGGAGAAATTATTTAGAGTCTTTTGAAGAAGTGGGGAGCAGGAAAGGAATCTGAACAACTGAATTGGAAAAGAACTTAGAAACTCTACCACTAAGCACTCTAACAGCACTCTCTGAACTGAAGAAAAGTTTTATGAAATTTGATAAAATTCAATTACTTTTGAAGCTAGACAAAATCCAGGCAAAACCATTAGAGAGATGTAGGACTGATACTTTCACAAAGGCTTTCTTTATGTCCATTTGTATGAAAAGCTTTCATAAATTTCAGGCTTGGATTGAGAAACATTTACCGGGAAACAAAGGTCTGAAAAGAGGAAACGTCTGTGCTGAGTAGAGCGAGTGTACAGGCTTAGGGACAACATCTGGCAATTAGGAGTCCTGTTGTCTTAGATAGCACAAGTTCTAACGCCATTATAATGCAAGGATTTCATATCACCAGAGCTTCACACCTCCTCAATGTTTCTCACAGGCAGCTCCTCTAAGCACTGACTGTTCCTGGTCCTTGCAGCGCTCATCTGACCCCAGATCCCACCAACCCACTCTTTCATGTCACTTGTTTTTATTGGCTACAGGTGTGGCCTGTTAAGATCAGGCCTGCTTCTAATCTTTATTAATGGTCCTGCTGGAACTCACTGGGGGATAAGATTACCTTCTATACCACCTTTACCCAGACTGTATCCCCCTACAGAGTCCTGCTGGATATGTAAGAATATCAATAAAGTCAAGACAGGAAGAGTTTGCTAAGTCTGTAGAAGGCCACTAAAACACACCTGACATCAAGAAAAGGTTGTGTAAGTTGGGGCACATCCAAGACTGCAGTAGCACTTGTGCAGAGGAAGACTACAGCATTACAGAAACACCTAATGAAATAAACATCGCTCTGAAGAACTGCCCAAACTCCTGCCTAAAAGCCAAGTTGCCTTACTATGTCCCCTGCTCCTGAGGAAACAGCTGGGCTTTGTCCCCAGCTATGGCTCCAACTGGGTAACTAAAAGGGGAGGTGAGACTGAGTGAGTGAGTGAGTGAGTGAGTGAGTGAGTGAGTGAGTGAGTGAGTGAGTGAATGAGTGACTATACTGTGTGAATACTTACCTTTTGTTAATAATAACACTTTGATTGCATTAATAATAACTGTTTAAGAAATAAAACGCTCCATAGAAAGTCTGCAGATGTGAAGTGTATCTCTTCTTTACTCAATCCCCCATTACAAAAACCCCAATTTATAATTCTCTCAGTACAAAGAAAAATAAGATATTTATACACTGTATTTGCAGCAAAAGCACAGTTCAGTGAAAAATGGAAAAGGAAGTCTTCACAGTGATACTTCAATTAGCATAAATTCATTACAAATACATCTAGCATTTCAAATACACTGCCTTCAATGCAATGCTTCTGATATCATTAAGTTGAAGAACATTATTACATCTTTGGTACTCAACATTCAGGGAGACAATGTTGGCCAGCTGACAAGCATACTCAGCTGGCTTGGCTCCCAAATCTAACCCCAGGCTTCAAAGTGTTAGCGAAAAACACTGTAGGCTTTACATATTTAAAATTTGGAGAAAGGGAAGGAAACAAAACACTTGTATCTCCTTTGTAAAAAAAAATAATAAAAATATTTAGAAACATATATTACCATGTCTTTTTCAAGCTACAAAGAAAATCACAACCACCAATTCATATTATTGTCTGAGTTTCTGCATCCAGAGAGTTTAAAGAAATTATTGCCTTCTGATTTAACTCATATGGAAAGGATCATTTCCTTTATGAGCAGAATTTTCATAATGGCAGCAAATAGACTAGCATAATATTATGGACTCTGCTAAAGTAACATTTTGCTGTGCTTTCTCCAAGTAAACAATTTTGGATTTCAAGTCAGATATACTGGTGCAAAAAAAATGTAGCTTTACGGCTTAGTTTGTCATTGTATTTTCAAAAATTCATATTAAAGCTCTTTGAGGGAGAAAAAATAATAAAAAGCAGTAAGTAAATATGTGATGAGTTAAAGTGGACAAGGGAAAGGTTGTTTGTTGACAGCATATTAAAGCGAGCTATTTTTCTTTTTTATCATTCCTGTATCAGATTTGGTTTTTTTTACATATTTTCAAGGTGATTTTATTGATATATCTCTTCTGCTTTGTATTTTGGCAGAGAAAATTTGTGTGTTGTGACTGAAAATTCTTTCCTATGACTTTTTTTCCCTTTCTGTGAGTGTTGACCTCTTCTCCCAGGCAACTAGACAAGAGGATATAGCATCAAGCTACACCAGGGGAGGTTCAGTTTAAACATCAGAAAGAATTTTTTTATGGAAAGGGTTGTTAAACATTGGGGTGGACTGCCCAGGGAGGTGGTGGACTCACCATCCCTGGACATTTGTAAGGAATGACTGAACATGGCACACTTAGTGCCGTGATCTTGTTGATGTGGTTGTCTTTGGTTCAAGGTTGGACTTGATATTAGAGGTCTTTTCCATTCCAAACAATTCTGTGATTCTGTGATTCTAGTAATATTATCTCATCTTTTATGTTGCGTGTCAGATTTTTCCCCTCCTTACATGCTTATACTACTCTCTATAACTTCTCAGCGACTTTTCTTTTCCTAGGCCTATATTTGTGGAGGTTAGGAACCGGAAGAAACACTGCAGCTCAGGATTTCCCATTTATTATTTCCTTTACTTGCCTTATTTATTTAGTTCAAGAACTAATTTTAGTTCTGTGTACAGTGCATTTTAATGTAGATGTGAGCAGCATAGAATCTACTTATTTTCCTTTACCAACACCAGAAAAATACAGCATGGCAAAATATAGCTAAATAATTTCAAGTGCCAAAACTCAAAAATAATTTCAAGTCCCATTTTTTCCTTTTCCTTTTCTTTTTGGTTTCTTTATTTACTTTTAACAATAATGTGATATAAAATGAGAAAAAAACCCTCAGAAAACACAAGATTCTGTACAGTTTAGATTTAAGCACAATCTATAAACATGGATTTGGGGGATAAGACATGAATTTAGTGATATAATGGGTTCCCGGGACTCTTTTTTTACTTTTTTTTTTTTTTTCTTTTTGAATGATTGCAGGTCAATCAAAGTGGGATTCCTGTCTCTAAAGGCTTTGTCATCAATTCAGAAGACATAAATATTATCTTTTTGAATATATATATTAAACTAATTCCAAGACTGAGGAAAAATGTTACAGATTAAAATTATGTTTTCAGACAACTTAAAAGAATATGTTGAAAGAATTTCACTGAAGGATTTCTGGTTTTTTTTTGAGTATTGTTTCTGTATTTTATTTGATGTTGTAGAATTACAGAAAGACTGAATAATTCAGTCTGCTAGGGAATCCTGCCCAACCTCCTGTGCAAAGCAAGTTCAGCTTTGGGATCACCAGTCTGCATATACTCATAACTTCCCCTTTCCTACATAATGACTATGAGGCCTGAAGGCCCGTATTTCTTACAGCCCATAACCCATATTTCAATTAAAACAATTTGAAATTAAAATTATTATTTCACTGAGATAAAGGGTCACTTTTACAGCTCCTAATCTTGCATGACCTAAGCACAGTAACCTTGATTTACAATGCCATAAGCTGATATTTAAGAAGTGTTCATTCATTAAGCACTAATTTTAAATTCCTCTGTAATAAGCATTTAGCTTGCCAAAGTCTTATACAATGTCATATATTTTTAGGCCACTGACATACAAAATTCCCTTGTACCACAGAAAAAAAATTGAATGACACTGAGTGTACAAGTTTCTCAAACAATTGGCCTATGCAGTATTATAAAAAGCTTAACCCCTGCGAGCAATCCTGAAGATCAAGGAATGTTCCCTTTGTACAGGGTTTTTATTAATGTCCTATGACCAAGTAGTGAGCAGTAATGAACTGCATGTACTGAAGCAAAACCTCAAGAAAAACACGTTTTCTGTTCAAATGCTTTTGGGTGTTGTAACACAGCTTCTAGTTGGAGTTCTGGCTCACAGTTTGAATAAAAGACATAATTCACAGGGACTTTTAACAACTAAGATTTTTATTTATGTATGTATGTGAGCACAATCCTGTCTTAACCACACATTATCAGCATATAGCTTGTATCTGTCTTGGCACAAAATGGAATGAACACTACAATCCAATTGGCACTAGCAATTACTAGAAAGTGTTACATGGGTTGAACTAAACTGAGTCCAGGGAGGAGCAAATTTTTAGCTGCTCCTTAAAATAGCCTGACCTCAAGTAAAACAGGAGTGATGATTAGGTTAACTAACATTTACGTCATACAGAAATTCACAACTTTGCGGGGGTAAAAATGCAGGATGCGGAGGTTCAGGGACATCACACCATAACCAATATGATCCAGTGAAGCCAAGTTTATTATCCCTAAAGAGACTGTATTTATAATAATTCTCTACTGTCCACGCGTCTCTAGCTAATACATGATTGGTTAACCCTAGCTGTTCACGCGTCTAAAATAGGAGGCTGCTTGAACCATCTAATTTTACATGCGTCTGGCTGTAGTTGTTTAGTGCACCCATGACTTCTCTTTTTTTTTCTTACTTTCCCAAGCTCATTGACAAACTTGCTGAGTCCTGATGACTCTTCTTCTTGTATCATTTTCAAGGATATACCAATCCCATTTCTGAATATGTCCATCACTCTTTGTTTGTGAACGTGTCCATTGTCCATTATCCCAAGCAGGCTGGATTGTACATTGGCTGAATATGGTCACTGTCCTGTAAAAACTCCGCAATCTGCAAAAAATCCTCAACACAGTTTTCCAGGAATATGCTGTGTGCTACTGTGCTGAGTCTTGAGCAATCCTTGCTACAGAGACAAAAAGGGAAACATTTTAGGGAAGAACTAGGACATCGGTTCTTTTAATTGTTGCTTATATTTTGATTTTCCTACCTCCCAAGTCATAACAGTGAGGCTTTCAGCCTCAGTGCATAATCCATACCAGCACATGGACTCACATCATCAGTGAATGATGCAGTTATCATTTCCATTTCTTTAAAGAAACACAGTGCTGCATGGGAATCACCAAAGGAGACATGTATTGGACAGTCTGCGACAGACACTTCAATTTAAATTTTCCTGGTTGGCAGAAATGAGGACTTCTGTGAAACCAAATTAAAAATATTTTGTCAGCCTTTAAACAGACATACGTGCCCTACACAGACAGCCACAAAACTCTAGGATTTAATGTACACAGAGCTGTCAAGAAAAGGAAGCTTTCTTCAGCAGAACTGAATCACTAGACAGTAATTCTATTTCCTTTACAATGGAAACAAATTTGGTATGTTGTAATCTTTTAGATATGGCAATTAAAGCACAGATTAATGCAGTGTTTCAATATTTTCTTTCTGACGCTGTAGTCAGTATAGAAGGGCATTGTGAATGATTCCAAATCCCTTTTCCTCCTAAGTTCTCCCCAGCCCACCTCAGATGAAACTGTTCTACCATAGGAAAATGATAATTCTTCTAGAAAATATAAAATGAAAGAATTTGACTGGCAATCCATAGAAATTACCTAAATAAAACCAAAAAACTTAATAGCAACCATGGTTTCATAGCTTTAGATACTAGCTAGAAAAGTGACAGCCTCTCCCTGTTCTTGTCTGTAACAACTCAAGTAGGTTAGAGCATGGTGCTAATAACACCAAGGTTGTGGGTTTGATGCCTTTGTGGGCCATTCACTGAAGAATTTGCCTTGATGATCCTGGTGAGTCCCTTCCAGCTCAGAATATTCTGTGATTCTGTGATTCTATGAAATACATACACTTTTTCTCTTTTCCTCCTTCCCACTATAAGCTGTAAAAAACAGACTCCTCAGTAAATCCTATATTCACAACAACCTGAAGAAATTTCGCTCTAGCTAAGTGTAAAAGGTGATGTTTTCAAGTACTGGATAAGCCACTCACACAAAAGAGCTCTACAGAACAATCTACAAGAAGAAATAAAGCAGTCAGGGTCAGAGTTTATGTACTCCTTTTTTAGGCCCTTCTCACTGTAATGAGTGTGCAATAGTTCTAGCTCAGTTAACCTTGTCTTATTTTAGCTAGACTTTATTTGATCCAAAAATACAGTGACTTTTCTTCATAGATGAGATAAGGCCCTGTGACCCAGCTGTGAAAAAGCAAAGAGCAGAAGCATGACAGGACTACATTATTTCTGAAAGCACAAAGAAATAGCAGTGTGTGCCTGGAGACATTTGTGTGGAAGTTCAGCGTGCGTGAGCCACTCATGACCTTGGGCTCCAATTGGAGGCACTTGTTACATGGAGAGGTACCTTCTCCCTGGTGCGCTTCTACAGCCACACTCCCTCCCACCATGTCTGGACTGCCACAGCAATTGCCTAATTCCTTCTTTTTCAGGCTCAGACTTCTTACCCTGTGGGTACTCCACACCCTTTCCTTATCCTGGGGGTGTGCCACCACCTCCACACAGTCAGACACTCATTTCTACTACCTTTTTAACCTGGGTCCTTTTTCCCATGAATGCCCTGAAGAGGTAAAACATAAATCTCACATACAAACTCTTCTATTGTTTTGTTGGGGTTTTTCTTCCATATTCTGAAAGAAACCACAAAAAAATTATAATCTCTGATTTTTCTAAACCTATATGAAATAGCTTACTTTTGGCCTTAACAGAGGGCTCATCATCCTGTCAAGCAGCCTTTAAATGACTTCATTGATATTAATAAATACACATTTAAGTAGACTTATAATACGTTATTTTCTTGTATCTTATCCACAGTATCATCTTCTATCTCACCTAAGCAGATTAGTATTTTTGGATTTCAGTCATATGGATTCCTCAAGAGACAGGCATGGAACAAAATAACATCTGTTTTTCATCACATACAGCTACCACATAAGTAAAAGCCACACAATTACTCTTTCAAAGTGACTTGCAAACTTTGCACACAAATACATAAGCTTAGAGAAGGAAATTTCCAGAGCTCCACAGAGTAACCATAAAACTGGAAAAGTACCTTTATCTGATACTGTGATCTCTATGAAGTTTCTAAATTTGGAACTAAGTTTGAATTAGAATTTGATGTAATAATTGTGAATAATTTTATAAGTTGACGTTTCTCTGATGAAAGTGTCTTCTAGCTTTATACCTCGCCCCACTCAGGAATGGATACTGGTGCATAATTCTACATTATATGAACTTTCAACTGAAAAGCACGATAATTTATGAGTAAATTTTGCTGTACTTCCACTTTTATTTTTCAGAAGCAGAGGATAAAAAGACCCTAGTTATTTTTTATTTTGTATGAGACATGCTTTTAACTGAAAAGTGTAAAAGTAGAAAGTACTCCAAATATATAGGCAAACTTAAACCAAGCTGTTCTTCATAATGATTTATTCTCTTGACAGAAGTTTACAGTGACTTTGGAGAATTAGGAAGAACAAAGTATCACAGTGACACTTATGAAGCATGTGGAAAGCCTTTTTCTGCAATAAAGAAATGACTGAGATAGGCCAACTGTATATTTCAGAGGAAAAAATCCCCACAAATTATTTAATATGGATAATGTACAGAACTACAGTCCAAATAACAAGAAAATTTACTATACAACACTATACAAAAAACCAGGTTTTTTTTCTACTCCTTCCCTTCTGAAAAACAAGTAAAATGAAAAGACCAGGTTACAGCACTACGTTGATCAGCCATGGTGATAAATACAAGTTATTACTATAGCAAACAGACCTCAGGGTTATTTTTCCTTGAAATCATGAGCTAGATATCAATTTAAGTGCACCATGGACACTAAGAGGAAACTACTAAGGTTCAGAAATATTGGTAGACTTTTGAATACTGGGCAACTTTATGTATATTTTAAACCATGCAAAGGTCAAATTCTCCAGGCTAAAAGCAAACTCTACAAAACCACACAGATAGGGAGATAACTAATGTCTATTTAATATGCTGACAATTTCCTAAACTTAACACATTGACCTTTAAATCTCCAATCAGAAAATTCTGGTAAATAATAATGCTACTGAATAAATTAACTGAATAATCCACATCTCACTGCAGTTTTTAAAAAATACATTTAAAAAATACATTTTGCAAACATACTTTAAAACATCCTGAACAAATCCTGATGGAACAATGGTTTTATAACCTCTATCTATGATCTTTGTAATATCAAAGATTCATAGCTATAAGAAACATTCTGTTCCTGTCCACCACCCTTATTTTTGAAACAGAAGTGTGTTTAACTGCAGCATGACTCTTTGATAGCGCGCATGTTTGGTCATCAGCTTGGTAAAAAAATACAACCAGAAAAATGTAATGACCCAAATGTTATAAGCACCTTATCCTAAGAACTATCCTATTGAAAATATGAAGCAATTGATTTCAAAGCTATGGAAAAGCATGTAATCAAGATACTCTTGAATGGAAAATGTCCTTGTATATAAAAATAAAAGAAAATTTGCTTAGATATTTTGGGGCTACCCAAGAAGCCTCCTGTTAGTAGCTTGTTAACTTTTTTTAGAGTGGTCATTTTTAACACATACCAAATAGCCAGTGAAAGATTGAACTATAACCTGGCCCAAAATAGAGAGGTTTTCCTATCTTCCATTGTATACCATCTATTAAATTGCTATTGAATTTAAAATGTCACAGATCTGAGTATTCTCATTTTATATACCGTTCGTTTGCTTTCAGGCACTCAGAGTATTTAGCGACCCAAGAATAAATGTCAAGAGAAGTAAAACAACATTGTTTCACTTTCAAATCAGTGCCCTGTCTTTTGCAAGCCCTCCATTCCATATCCCACTGGAAAGACCCTTCTTACCCCTAAGAGCCTGGAGAGACATGTATAAACTTTTCACAGTGTTTGGTCTGGCCTACTTCTCTCTTTCAGAAGTCAGTTGTGATAGTTTACCAATCTCTAGTGAAGCTTGGCTCCTGAGTCTCAAGTGCTTATGTTTCATAGGCTAGAACCAATATTTCCTATCTATTTTGAAAGAATTGCAAAACTTCTGCAAATCATTCTAGGTCCTGGGGTTTTTTGAATAAAGGTAGCCAGTGATAAACATTTATAATCAAGACAACTGTTATTAACAAATACATAAGGATTCCATAAAATCTTATAATATCCAAGAGCTTAATTTTACAAATGCTAAATTTTACAAGAAAAGAACAGACAAACACAAAACTGCTCATGGAATCCTATACTGTCTCAAAATAGCATCTGCAACTGTGTGCTGAGTTATTTACAAAAGATGATGTGTAATATTTATCTTCTCTATTAGAGAGATGGTACTTTAGATGGAGCTTTATCTTTCATTTTTGAAACACCATTTCAACAATATTCTGTAAGCCTTCAAAATTGAACTTCTATTCAATAATTTTAGTAATCACTCTGGAATATCTCTTCATAAAAAATACTTTTTTTGATCAGCATTCTTTGTGAAAGAATGAACATTGTGTATTCTTCATTTCTTGTGAAAATTTGAGAGAAAGACTGCTTTTAAAAGTCAAGGGAATTGTCCCCTATAATTTTCTTACATATCAATATCCCGGCATTCTTCCAAATCATGTATTCTGTGCAATTGACAGAAAGTGTTAGATAATGCAGATCTGAAACATGTAACAATAATAAAGACAGTGAATAATAGTTCAGTGGCAGATTTATTTTGGGTTTCAATAACACTATCATCCTATTTAAACATCATATTTCCTAGATTTTTCCAAAATGCTTTCATGTAGAAAGCCTTTTTACTTATTGTCAATGCTGTACATGTAAAGAAAGTGAACTGAAATATATGCCATCTGGATAATCAAACTATTAAAGTTCGCAATCCTCTTCTATTAAACCATCTTGAGTTTGGCTTTAAAATTCATAGTTTATTTGAAGAAAATTGTCAGCATCCTATTCATATCAGATTTGAAGGGGCACTAATTTGTTATTCAGATTCATAGTACTGCCTTCAGTATAACATTCAACAAACCCACAAGCTAATAAATGTTAAATAAATAAATTATTCTGATTTACAGCACATCTCCTTAAAGCAAATACATAAGATGAGAGATAAGGGGAAGGAGCTCAAAAGTAATTTCATCACAGTAAGTATGTTAAAATTGGAATGCTTTATCTGGTCAATATCTCAAGCTTTCAAACCCCTTAAGTTTAAAAATATCTGGGATGACTTCATTTGTAAGATACCCATGGATGAGTTTTGAGCTGGAATTTTTATGAAGGAGTCTATAACACATAGCTTGATTTTACATATCTAATTCTTACTTTTGAAAACATTTTTCTCTTGAGCAAAACCGGAGTCCATATTGAATGTTTGTTTGGTTTTTTTTTTGGGGGGGGGGCGGGGGTGTGTTTGTTATTTTATTTGTTTGTGGGGTTTTGTATTTGGCTTTGGGATTTTTTTGGGGTTTTTTTTGTGTTACAGATATAAAGAAATTGACCCTTTTCAAACAGAAATTTGCATATTTACATTTTTATTTTCCCAAGTGGATGCCAGTAAAATTTCAGGTACAAAATAAGTTATAAGTTAGAATTTGAGCCGTTAAATCTTTAACTACGTTAATAAAAAAAAAAAAAAACAAAACCAAAGTTCTATTTGTTTTTTGCATTTTATGTCTGAAAAATATACCAGACATTAGCAAGAGTGATTTAAATAAAAAGCAGAAGAGGAAATGAGAATTTCTAATTATAAAATCTTGTGCATGGTCTGTCTGGAGATGGACAAGGTAATTGTAAATTTTGACATGAAATTCACTCACTTGGTGCCTCATTGACTCTGGGTACAAGATGTGCTTTTGAAGTGCACAAGTATACTACAAAATACACATAGCACAGGAATATAAAGCAGCTAAAAGAACACTGAGCAATGGTTAACACACTCACAAATAAACAGCAAGGAATGTCAATGTACTGTACTAAGCAGCAGTATGCCCATGTAAGTGCCACTTTTTTAAGACATGCAAGCAGTCTGTAATGAGGTGAGGATGGAGCGGATTACCCCACTCCCTGAAACAGCTCCAGGGAATTGCCAAATCACCATCTTTCAACTTCTAGAAAACAGAAATTATCTTACTAGAGGCATAGCTACTATGAGGTCATGATACAAAGTAATGCAGAACCATTCAATCCTGCTCTCCCACAGAGCAGATAAATCTTGTCCCTGTGTCTAGACCTGCAAGTAACATATTCCTTAAGAAAATGAACATCCTAATCATGTCTTTAAGCAGAATTCTCAGTCTCCTCCTTTTATTTTGCTGTAAATGTAATTGGATGGTATCAGTCTCACCTTTTAAACCCCCTTTTAAGTGCAAATAGATGGTACCCGTGTGTTAAGCAGATGTTGCTTAATGTTTATGAAAATCTTTGTATTTTATGTCCTGTTTGGCATCTTTTTAAGAAGTGAGGCTGGGGCTGCAGATCACATCTTATTTGGAACACAATCTTGTGTTTTGTGCATCCTAAGCTGAACTTTGCTTGAAACTGAGCAGGGGATACCTCCCAAAACAGTCCCCAAAAACCACTAGAGACCCTCGAAGAGGCCCATGCAGATGCAGTCAGAAGTGCTGCACAAGGTAGCCCAAGCTAAATGACTGTATTGTGTAGGTGGTGACTATGTATTAGATGGGAGGGATTATGTAAATTTTAGTGCATGAATTCTTTTTGTTTTCCTCCCTGGCATGCTCAATTTGTGGAAAACTTCTGCCTAATACCCTGCACAGTTTTCTTTCTAAACCTGAGTCATTGCCCATGTTTAAAGAACTACCAAAATTTGGCACAATTAGGTTAAGGCTATTCTACACAATAAAATTAATTTTCTGCACGGTTCACTATCCCCCATTCTGCCACAGGTCAAAGATTTACTGCTCTCCTATGAAAGTTTTCTTTTAAAGAAAAAAAAAATTATTTTTCTGTAATTATTTTATTACTGTAAGAATTTGTAATGTTCAATCACTCTAATATGTAAGAGGATAGTACTTTTTCAACCTGTTACCATCTCTCTAAAATGTGTTCCATTTCCTATCAGCAAAGCTACTGAAGGGCATAATGAGAGGCTAAATGACTTTTCTAGGAAATGTGCTTTTAAGCTTTGGTGAAATACTGGGTTTTGTCTGATCTAAACCAAAACATGAATGTTTTTTCTTGAAGTGAAGCAGAACACTGCCCATTCAAGCCAGTGGATAACCTGATTTAAAATGTTTTCTTATCCAAACACAAGAGTGATCTTTTCTTTATGGAACAATTTCCTGAACATCATTTTTTTTCCTTATTTCTTGATGGTGCTTCCAAATAAACCTCTTACAGAACTAATTATATACTTGAAATGAATCAAACTTGTAATCACACCTGTAATGAAACCCAGCTAAGATCAGGGCAGAAGAAATATTCTTCAGGGAAATTTACTTACTTGAAATGCTGCAACTGGATCTTAAGGCACCTACATGTTTTCAGAGTATGTGACAGCTTCGAGCACCTACATTCTATGGATCTTTTTGTGGACCTGGGCCAACGTAATTAAGAATTCCAACTGATCTTACGCAGCAGTTCAAATGAATTTTAACTTCCATTTTCAGCTCTCTAACCATGTACAAAGTAATGGACCCAAGGGAAAGATATAAATCCCTGTATTTCAGGCCAGACTGACCTCTAACTGTCAAGAGCTGGGAGGAAATTCTGTCAGGAAATGTTATGTCTTAATTGTCTCTTGCAGAGATTCTTGAGCTTTACTGTGAGGCACTAACCAGCAAAATTATTAGTTTGATTCAGAAAAGCATGCCCATGCCAATGTCTGAGTTTTCCAGCTACTGGTCTCAAAACCTAACAGATAATGTTCAGCTGCATAAGTACAAAACTGTAAGAAATAAAAAAGTCAAACTTAAAACATTTTTTATAAATAAAGAATTGTATTAAATAAAATGCTTTTCTACTATGAATACTAGAAATGAGAGCCATTTTTGTTAGTGTGATAATGTTCATTAAACAATGCTCTCACTATATGCCTTTTATTCTACATTTATAAAAGAATGAATGCAGAGTGAGATTTTCAATACATAGTTGCTCTGAGATACTCCAGTGGGATCAGAGAAAAATACCTCCAAACACAAAATTTCCATGTTGACTCAATCAAGAAGTGTTCCTTGATTTAAGAGGAATTTCTATGTGAATGCAGCTTGTCATGCATAGCATGCAATTTATAATAACTACTTTTGTACTGTCTTTCAAAATTGGAAATTAGATAAGATTTTTAATGCAGGATAAATATTGATTCCTGGAATGTTTTTGCACTGTTTTTTTGAACAGTAACACTTTAAAAATATATTTAGAAAAAATGTTAATGTAGAAACTAGAACTGCCTAAGCGCTGTTAGCTAAATATAGAGTGGAGGGAACCCCAAACTTTTATCTTTATAGTTTGCATGTGAGCCTTTTTTTAATTCTCTTAGCTGTGCAATATCTATAAAGATTACTGAGTTTGATAGCTATTTTAAAATTAAACTGGATAACAAGCCGTATTTCACATAAGAAAGTCTTGGTTCAAGGATTATTACCTTTCAACAAGATCAATAAGGTAATCACTACAGATCTGTACAGTACCTTTACTAGTCAGCATTCAGGAGATAGTAATAGATTTATTTAAGATTAATTTTAGCTATTTTAATATGAAAGATTTCGTAGTGGTTTAGTTCTTTGAAAATATTTATAGGTAAGAAACAATAGCACTTATGGGACTGGTGTGTTTGCTATTACCTAGTGGCTCTTTAGAACTTAGTTCTAGCAAAATCTCCCTGTACACTTCATTATTGTTGTTATCCTGTGTGCTAATTAGTGCTCTTGTCTTGTTGGACTTCTGAGACTCTAGAACACATGTATTGAAAAAGCGTGCTTTGCCAGTTGGGGCTGTCATTATCCATCCTTTACACTCCTTAATTCCTATGAGAACATTAGCCTAAAAGAGAAGTTGTCTAGATTGGAGCAGAGAGTTAAAATAGAACTGGCATCTGGACTCAGGTAACTCCTGAGCAGATTACATAAATGCTGAAATATTGAAATAATTCCATCTTTCAATACATGAAAAGTCCAATTATTCAGCAAGGAATGATGAAGCTATTGAAACCATGTTTTGGGGGGGGGGGGGGGTTATTAGCTATTTTTTCCTTCTTGCCTTGTTAAGAATAAAGATGTTTTTCTATAAACAGATAGACGGGAAAATTTTTGTTCTGTGCCACGATCACTGTGACAAGTTAGGCTACAAAAACCCTATGGGAAATACAGCCTCCCTAATCTTTGCTCTTCCTTCTCCTGAATTACTAGGAAGTGTTAAAAAGCAATCAAAATTTAAAAAAAAAAAAAAAAAAAAAAAACAGATCAAAAGAACACAGCTTTGGATGCAAACGAAAAATGGGTCAAAAGCTTTTTATCTACTTTTGTCTTTTGAATTTTTTTCCCCATGAAAAGGTACAGTTGCTGGTTTTTAATTCAGGTCCTATTTAATATCTTCATGTTGTTAACATAATCAATTCTATCCTTATACTACTCAATAAATATAGCTTTGAGAAGGCAACTTAATAAGACCAAGTTTCTTGCCTATAGCTGTCAAGCCTGCCTTTCCAGTGAAACCTAATTCCTCAAGAGTCATCTGCTTCCTTCTAGGTACACATTCTCCCCTGGTACTTATTCAAAACACTGTTGAAGTATTGTGGGGGCACACAATTCTTTCTGCCTAAACTTTCTGCAAGTCTGGTACTTCTAGATTTCCATCCTATATACAATGGATAGTTAGCAAAATATTATCAGGCATTTGGTTTGTTATCAACTGAACACCTGATAATTTTGCTTTTCTGAACTATAGTTCAAAACAGTGACTCCTTTATGCTCTTTCAGTTGTGCAGAGATTTTAAAGAATAGTAGTATGCAAGCTGGCCTTAGAAATGTGTATTCTGAACAAGAACTGATCCCTTGGCATTTGTTTATGCAAAGGAAATGAGCTAGTTCTAAGCAGAAGTGAAATTCACAGCTGTTTAATGCAATAAATTGAAGTTTCAGTAACATTGGATCTATCATGGAAAAAACCATTTTGAAGCATGTCTCAATGTAGAAAGCATAGGAAGGAGCAAGGAGATTATTTTAGTTTTTCCATATCCTGCCTTAGCAATACACCCATTATATGATTTAATTACAGTTTAGCCTATAGTTGTATTAGACTAAAAAAAACTAGAGAAAAAAAGTTTAGGAAAAAAATCAACATATATCATTGGATATTAAAGAATACCTCTGATATGGGAATCACTGAAGAGTCCTGCTCTATTTAGCTTTTGAGAAAAAAAAAATTGGAGATTTGCAACGACAGATGTAGAGATCACTAAAAACTTAATAAATATCCATGAAATCAGGTGTGGTTCAGAGAACACAAATAGGAGATAATAGTTTAAATATTGCATTGTTAAAATAAAAAGATTACACTAATAGAAGTCAAAAGTTAAAAAACGTGCAAGAAGCTAAAAATGTGTTGATTTTTTTTTTTTTCCCATGCATGGAATTTCTGAAACCAACTGCCAAAGGATGTGGTGGGACCATTTCCATACGATAGAAATATATTTAAAAGGATAGCAGACGCATTTTCAAGGATAGGATTTTTGATTCTAAGGCAATCTATTACTTAGAAAGTCTGCAAATGGATGAATGCTGGAACCTGAGAGGGTAATGAGAAACCACTAGATCAATGTTTGCCATGAATTTATTTTTTCTAAAAATAACCAGGGTGATGATGAAGGCTGACTTGCTTTCTAATTCACAAGGAAAGTAAATAAAGTTTCCTCAGTTAGACTGGTAGAAAAAGCAAACCCTCTGGAAATAGTTTTCCATTGTATAATCATTATAGAACAGAGATGGAGTGTGGGAAGAGGACAAAGATGTCAACAGGGTCACAGTGCTGTCTTCCAACAAAGTGATTTCTGTGTTTCTTGTGCTAATTTTAATTCCCAGATTATTCACTTTCTATCTAATTGGTTTGCAGTGACATATTCTACTTCGTTCTGTTTTTGCTAATCATAATTATGTAAAGAAATACATTAACATTCTCTCAATGTATTAGTAACATGTTGATCATCAAAATATATTGATATCTGTGCCACAAAAATACATTCTATTTGTTCTTTTATCAAGTTTCCTGGCTCATTTTTATTTCAAGGGCTGTTATTTTAGAATGAAAAAATAAGCTTCTTTACCAAAGTCAGTATAATTCCTACAAGTGCTAGAAAACCTGAGCACTTATCCTGCACAGTACTTCCACAGGAAAAACATCAAAACAGGAAAACTGTACGCAGTTTCAGGATCCGAAACTGAAATTAATCTAGGGAATCCAGGTAAAAAGTTTGAATTGCTGACCAGTAAGTCAGAGAGTAGCAGAAAAAGGTCAGTAACAAATGATTGCAATGGAGTTGCTCAAGTGAATACAGATTATTTGACTGAAAAGGTGATGCAGCCACAGATCCTTAGCTACTAAAACAAACACCTGTGAGAGGAATGGGTATACTGAGAATGCTTGTACTGTCATGATGTCAAAGGCACAAAATTTATTTCTTAAAAAAACCAAAACAATAAAACACCCAAAAGCCCCTTAAACGTAGGATTAACATTCAAATAACATCACAAGCTTGCATTCAGTTAATTGCAAGGGAGCTGCATCAGTCTGTTTTATTATTCTGAAATATCCAGTCATTAGCAAGTCAAAACATTAGTTTGCAACAGGTTTATGGTGGTGACAATGCGATAATATTCCTGTCCAAACACAATACAGGTATTATTTTCTTCACCTATTCATCAAAATCCTTCACCTTCTCCTTTCGATAGTCACTCAAAAGTAAGAAAAGTGGAAACTCTTATGCTTTTGCAAACTGCCAGATTGAAAGCATCCATCCTCTTCCACAGCAATCACGCACTGAGATCTCATTACAAAACTACACTGCGTAAGAAATGCAGGCGGTGCCGGCGGCTGCAGCGGCCCCAGCGCAGGGCACGGCTGAGCCCCTGAGCCCCGGGGAAAGCCTGGGCAAGGGAGGGCAAAACGCTGCCCGGCAGCCAGGGCTGAGCCAGGGGAAGCGAGCGAGAAACAGCGCTGCGAGCCCCGAGGGGACAGCGGGAGCAGGGACGGGCCGGGAGAGACCCGGCAGGGATGGCCCTGCGGCCTGGAGAGAGCCCGGCCGGGCGGGGCTGTCCCTGCGGGCCGTGGGAATGGTCCAGGCTGGAGCAGGGAAAAATGCAAGGAGGGAAAAAATAGCAGAGAGGAGCTGCGACGGACTGACAGCAGCTCCGCATTCCCCATCCCTCTGCACGGCTTGGGTTGAAGAGGTATAGCAGTCAGGAGAGAAGGAGCAGAGCTGAGCCTGAGGAGAGGGAAGGGGTGAGTGTCAGGAGGGTTTTCTCATATTTCTCTTTGCTTCTCACCATGTTGTGCACTTTTAATTGTCAATAAATGCATTTTTCCCCAGTTAAATCTGTTTAGTCCATGTCAGTAGCAGAAAAAGGATCTCCCTGCCTTTATCTCGATTTCTTTTACTTTATTTTCTCCCCTGGGCAGTTGAGGAGGTGGAGTAATATAGCATCTGTGAGGCATATGGCAGCCAGCCAAAGTCAGCCCTCCACAAAAAATATGGTTAATTTTGCAACTATCTACTTATGGAAATCAAGCACATATTCCAAAGCTTGCAGTGCTCAGTAATTTAAAACTGTCCTCTTTATTAAAAAAAAAAAAAAGGTACCCAAAATGCTGTCAAAACCACATAAGCTCTCTGTAGGTAGTTTCTATTTATAGTTATAATAATTAGCATTTTAGAGGGTGACTGTATTTACAATAAGACTTCAAGAGACAGCTATAAAATAGCCTTTATTGTCTATTTAATGCTCTAAAATCTTCACTTTTAAAAAAAGGTTCAATTTTAAAGGTAATTACTAGCTTCAGCTAATCAGGAAACACACCCTCCTTGTGAACAGAAACATGACTTCTCTTTAGCAGTTTAAAAACGAAACAAGATAATTTCTCTGCCAAAAAAACATTAGGTAAAGAAATGGAATTGTCTCCAGCAGTGTTACTAGAGTTTGGATCAGCACCTTGTCTTTGATTTGTAAAGACTGACTAATCTATTTGCAAGAACTAAATTGAGGTCTTGATTTAATAGTTCCACCAAATATATAAAAAAATTAAAGATCTTCCATTCACTTTTTTTGAAATGTTTTTTCTTTGCCAAGGATTCTGTTAAGAATCTGAAGACATGTATCAGCAGAATATACTCCTCTCACACATTACTCTGCTTAGGAGAAAATATTAACCCCTGTCTCAAATGTCCTCAGAGAGTTGGAAGTTGCTTCAGTGCAAAGATACTTGGAATCCTAAACTTGCCTTTTCTTTTCCTAGAGCCAATCTTGAGGCTTCCCCTCTGACAGCTCTGCTGGGGGACCTTCTAGGTTTCATGAGTTCTGCTGGTATTTTTTCTTTTACAGTTACATTAGTTCCCCACAGTTTCTATAATGAAAGGTGAACAAGGTCTATTCTGAGTTCTTTCTAGGGCTGGGATTCTGTAAGATATCAGAGACAATCCTACAGGATATAAATACATATCTTGCACTGATCTTTTCAGCTAGTTTCATTGTTCGCCCCCACTCTGGCTGTGCTATTCAGGATCTGCTAAGGAAAACTGTGGTCTCTTTCCCTTATATCAGTATCAACTCCCAGTCTTTCTCTACAGCTTAATCATATATCTGTGTCTGCTTCCTCATGTTGTGAGACTAGAGGACTCATATTTAGCTTTTGAGTCTTTTTCTATCAAATAAGTATTTTTGGATGGAAGACAGGTTTCTGCTAAAACGTAATGCACAATCTATTCCAAGGAGTTCACCAAGTTCTAATATACGGCCAGAAAACGATGGCTGTGAAAGAGTAACTGGCTAGCCATATAAAACAGCTTTAACTCCCTCCTCATGTTTAACTTAATCATTTTCTTAAGGGCATTCATTTTTTTGTGGTCCCCATAAAGGTTAACAGAGGTCTCCTGGAAAAAGTGATAGCTCTGTTTAGCCTTAGCTTGTTATCAGGGCAGCCCAAATAAAGAGGAAGTTCTGCAGCATAGTCCCAGATTCCTTCTTTCCCTTATTTTCAATTAATTTTTTTCCTTCTAAAAAGTACATATATTGCATTGACTATGGTCTTCATGCCCTTTAACGGCTTAGTATACTAGTACTTAGTACTGTACTTAGTACTTAAACTAAAATTTATTTCTCTCAATGCTTTAATTATTTTACTTTTCTGGACAGAGACACTGAGAAAGCTTTTGCCCATTATTTATTTCCCTGAAATGTAGTACAGCCAGTTTTGGCCAATTGATATTGCAGTGGTTGACATATATCACCAGCTCTCAGACACCTTCTCCTGTCCGGTGTTACTCAGCAACAGCATGTCTGGTGCTGCATTGCAATGGCAAGCATTCTGATCACTGTTTCTGTGGAACTAAGTGGTTGACATTTTTCTATACTTGATCTTTATTAAATACCTTTGGCTTAATTCAAAAAAGGAAATTCAGCATAGGGTGGTTTCATGTACAGTACTGCAACACAGTCTGGTCTCAAACTGAAATAATGTTGAGAGTTTTACATTTTGAAATTGATTTCTGTCTTTTCTGCTTCTTTAAAAAAAAATTTCCTATTTCAAATTAAAACATATAATATTATTCTTTTCTAGGGGATTTATAATTTTTGTTCAGGTGTGCAAATGCATATTAATTCCAACAGCAACAGTGCAAATTTAAAAAGGAGATAATATTTGCCTTAGATCCCAGGTATGAATCAGTAAAAATAGCTTTAACCCCCTTTTCTAGATAATCGTAGATGGGACACATGCTGGTTTAGACACCTGCTGTAATTTGCAATAGGCTGAAGATACCTCCAGCTGTGCCATGTGTTGAGCACCTCAGGGGAGCATTGCAGAAGCTGACTGCCATCATGGCTCAGAAGAGTTTTTCCTGCTCTCTGTTCTTGATCTCTATCACCTTCTGGTCATGACTCTGACTCTTGGTGCCAACAAGATGAATGATGTAAGAACTAATACCACAGCACTATCTCAAAAAATCCTGTCAGGTTGGGTGTTCTGCTAGTTTAGGGTCATTTCATGCTGATATGAAGGTGGGGGAGGGTATGGAAAAAAAGGAAAGGAAGCTGAAAAAAAGAAAAGGGAGCTGTGATAAAGCAGCTGAACTTTGCTGCTTTTAGGGTCAAGTTCAATCAGTAGTGTTGTGTGCATTACTTAAAGACCATAGAATAATATGCAATATTTACATGGACTATCAAGCCAAAGAGAAGCAAGATAACATGTCTTTTCCAGTTACTTTTTGGTGCACTAATAAATACAGAACAGTGGAATGTTCTGTAAAATATGCTGAAAGGTACATAGTATGACTGTAATTCCAATGGAAGTGTTCTGACAGACAAGTAAAGAGGACAGGGAAGAAAGAATTGTCTCTTAATGGAACTTTGGAACTTTGACATAGAATTATGTCAATGAATTACAGTCATATCTTTCTTTCTCATTCATACAATGCAATTTAGTTTAATAATATGTGGAAAATGAAGTATTGATGACAGCAAGTAATTTTTTAAAGGTCCTTTTTGGAGGGGCTGCTTTGCAATAACCCATTAATAATTGGGGACAGTCACTCTTCCCTGTAATGTTTCATGACATTTTGAAATCATTCTTTAAATTGCATTGTGAAAAGATTGAACACTACTTTTTGAAATGATCTGCAAACTGAAAATTCTAGCACTGCAAACCTTGTCTTTCAAACAACACTTCTTCTATTTAAAATATTTTTTAATTACCAATGGATGAGTAAATAAATTTTGAGAGTTATTTGGTATGAAATAGTGACAGAAGGGCATTAAGTTTCTTTGCCAAATACTTCAAAGCACATTATGCAAATTAAAAAAAATGTATTTTTTGATTCAAGGCTGAAGACTGAAATTTCAAGTGCAATAGACAATAGCAAGAAATATAGTATAGCAGTATGAAAGAATGTTACCTAAGAGCCAAGTAAAACAGTATTTGAATTCTCATTCCCTCATTTTCTGCACAGAAGGTAGATAATGGTAAATAAAAATAAATTATCAGCTCCCATTTAGTTTATGCATGTAAAGTTATAAAGCTGAACATCAAATTTGAGATCAATGATGACATATCTATTAAGCTATCATCCAAGTATTCACATTTGTTACATTAACACTTGCTAAACCCCACAGCTGGGTATCAAAACTGAACTAAAAATCATTCATAGCAGTGGAAATAGGTAGTGATATTGATTTACTCTGTTGGCTTTTCAGCTCAATGTATGAGTCCTCTTTACCTATTTGTCAAGTTTTGGTAGGACGATCACCTCTTGGTTTTTTTTTTTTTGTTTGTTTTGTTTGTTTGGTTGTTTTTTTTTTCTGTTTTAACCAGTAGCAGAAGTAAAAAGGCTTATAAGATTGCAATCTTAGGCTGTTCTCTCCATCTCAGATGATAATTGTCATTTCTTACAAGTTCCATGGAGAACTAACCATAAAGAAATCCTTCTTCCAGTCCATTCAAAGAAAACAGAGTAGAGTCATGGCATCAGGCATCTTCCTCAGATGTGTGGAACTAGAGAAGACCTCCTCTAATGCATCTGTGAGCTATTCACATGCACCCTGACTGCATAACAGGGAGGAGAAATCAGCACATTCCTGTTTCCTATCCCTCCTCAGATGTCTTTAGAGAGCAAGGAGGTCTCCCTCCATCCTCCTTTTTTCCAAAATAGACAAGCCCAGAGTTCTCATCCACTCAGCAGACATTCCTTCCATCCCTTTCATCAGCTTGGTTGCCCTCCTCTGGACATATTCAAGGACATTCACATCCTTCCTAAGTACTCAAGGTGAGACCACACCAACACTGCAGGACAATCTCCTCTTTTGATGGGCTGGTGATGTGTTCAATGCACCCCAGGATGTGAGTTGCCCTCGGGACTTCCAGGGCACACACTCCTGACTGACACTGAGCTGCTGCCAACCAGCACTCCCAGGTCTCTTTCAGCAGGGCTGCTTGCCAGCTGCATGTCTTCCAATCTGTACTTCACTGGGGCATTGTTCTATCCAAATAGCAAAGTTCTAAAAGTCCACAGGCAGTGAAAGTTCTTCAAAATTGTACATATTCTCTTCCCTAAATTCCAGTGATCCATATTTAGCTTCCAAAGCAAGCAGCATGACAGATATCTTATCTTCTGCCACCTGCTGTCTTGATGCTGAAACAAGCAATTGTTTCCCCTGATGTGTTACACACGTGCATTTCTGACAATTCCAGTGTCCGAATTTTAGGGGTTTTGATCATGCATCAGTTTAGGCAACATCAGGACTGCTGGCAAAAGATGGGGTACACTGTCTCAAAGGGGGGAAAAATACTTTACTCAGGATTTAGCAGAGATAATTTTACACTTTTACAGTGAGAACCTTAAACTAGATATGAGGGGGAAGAGGATAAAAATCAGGACTAAACTGTCTCTATGTTCCAAATGATGAGCCACAGGGAAGAAGACTTGCCTGGTTGAAGAGAGTTGTGTCTGGAATTCAGGAAAAATGTTAGAGTTTATGAGATTTGGAAGAATGAGCAGCCCACTCAGGGGGGCTGCAAGGGTGTCATGAGAATATGAAGAGAAAAAATTTGAAGCGCAAAAGCTCAACTAGAATTTTATCTGACTACTGCCATTACAAACAAGAAAAAATATTTTACAAATACCAACAACAGCAGGAGAGCTAAGGAGAATGTTCATGTTTTATTGGGTGCAGGGGAAAACAGAGTCACAAAGGATGAAGAAAAGCTGAGGGACTTAATGCCTTGTTTGCCTCAGTAGCAAGACTGGGCTACTAAGGAGGGTCTGGGTCCTCAGGGTACCCAGACCCCATTGCTGGAAGACAGAGATGAGGAGATGGGGAGTGAAGTCCCCACAATCCAGGAGGAAATAGTGGCCTGCTGTTCCACATAACCTTGCACAAGTCTATGAGGCCAGATGGGATCCACCCAAGAGTACTGACGGAGTTGGCAGAAGAGCTCACCAAGCCCCTCTCCTTCATTTTTCAGCAGTTATGGTTAACTGGAAGGTCACAGATGTCTGGAGGTTAGCTAATGTGAATACCTAGCTACAAGAAGAGGCAGAAGTAGAATCCAAGGAACTACAGGCCTTTCAGCCTGACCTCTGTGCTGGCAAAGATCATGGAGCAGATCATATTGAGTATGATCACACATCATGCACAGAACAACCAGGATATCAGGTCCAGCCAGCATGGGTTTATAAAAGCAAGTCCTGCTTGACTGACCTTGTCTCCTCGTCTCCTTCTCCGACAAGGTGACATGACAAAGTTGTGAATGCTGTCTCTTGGGATCTTAGTAAAGTTTTTGATTGTCTTCCACAACTTCTCCTGAAGAAACTAGCCATTCACATCTTGGTTGGGTGTATTCTTCAATGGGTTAAAAATTGCCTGGAATGGTTAACTCCAAAGAGCAGTGATGGATGCTAGTCATGAGTAAGCTTACCCAGGACTCTAAACTGAAACCAGTTTTCTCTAATATCTTTATCTATGATCTGTATGAAAAGATCAAGAGCACCCTCAGTAAGTTTAGAGGTGATGCCATGATGGGTGGCAATGTTGATCTGCTGGAGGGCAGCAAGACTGCGAAGGCATTTGGGCAGGCTGGATTGATGGGGCAAAGCCAGTTGTATGAGGTTTAACAAAATGCCTCATCCCGCACTTTGGCTATAAAACCCCATGCAGGCTGGGGGCAGAGTGGCTGGAAAGGTACCTGATGGAAAAGGACCTAGGGGTGCTGGTTGACATCCAACTGAACATGAGCCAGTGCATGCCCAGGTGGCCAAGAAGGCCAAAGGCATACTGGTTTATGACAAAAATAGTGTGCTCAGCAGGACCAAGTCATTATTCCTCTGTACTCAGACCAAGTGAGGCCACACCTTCAGCCCTGTGCTTGGTTCTGGGCCCCTTACTACTGGAAAGACATATCCACAGAAGGGCAACAAAGCTGGTGAAGGATCTGGAGCACAGGTCTGAGAAGTTGCTGGGGGAGCTGGGGTTGTCTAGTGGGAGAAAAGGAAGCTCATAGGAGACCATATCACTCTATACAGTTACCTGAAAAGCAGTTGCAGTGAGGTGGGCGTTGGTGGCTTCTTCCACATAGCAAAAAATAGGACAAGAGGAAATGCTTTCAAGTTGTGACAAGGAAGGTTTAGATTGGATATTAGGAAAAAAATTTCTTCATGGAAAGGGTGGGCAGGTATTGAAACAAGCTGCTGAAAGAAGTAGTGGAATAACCAGCCTCTGAAGTGGTCAAAAAAATTTGTGGATGTGGTTTAGTGGTGGACATGACAATGATGGGTTAACAGGTGCATTCTATGATCTTAAATTTCTTTTCCAACCTTAATGATCCTATGACTCTGTGTAATAGACCTCTGGGAAAATTCTGTGGGATATGGAATTAATCAGTATTTAGTAGACTAGGATGCCTTCATTAGTGACCTTGCTTGAAAATCCACCCTTTTATGTAGAAGTACTGTCTGAAATAAGTTCAGGTAAATTTCACTGTAATCAAAACCACTGAATTTTCCATAATCTCACCAATTAGATCAAAATGCTAAAATTCCCAAAGTGACAGAAAGAAAATCATAATTGCATGTCAGGGAAATTCAGAATTTTGTCACTGTTCCAATAAATTTTGTAGATGCCTTTCCAAGATATTCAACAGATATAAGTCAAAATTAAAACTGGAGATTTCATTATATTATACAAATGTATGTATTAAGTTTCCCCACAAATATCAAACTACCTATGCTGGCACATTCCTAAATGTCCACTTTATGCAGAAACAGAATACTAGACTATAGAAACCCAAATGAACAGCTTAGTCCAATTTGAGATACTCAAATTCAGAAACCTTCACTGATCACCTTAGGTTTACCCTTTCCTTTTTAGTTCTATTTTCATTCTCAAGCCTGTCACTTTCAATTTTCCTACTGATAGCCATCTGTAATTCCCTCCTGAATTTGCTTGTGTTCTCTTCGTTCCTTTCTAGTTTTCTCAGTACCTTCTCAAGACATAAGAATGCAACAAATGGGTAGAGAGAAGCAGAACCTTTGTTGTAAAAGCAAGAAGTGGGAAAAATTCTCATTTGATCATTTATGTTGAACATAAATTTTAAGAATGACAGCTGGAAAGTATTCTTTCACTACAGTCAAAGCAGAATATCTTTATTTTATTGAAATTCCTTTGTGATTTTATTTATAAATAAAATTCTGTCTATACTGAGAAACTGTAAAAATGTTTTATGAATTAAAAATCATACTTTACAGTGAAAGGAAATTGTCTTAGAAGCTTTGCACTGACTTACTCATGTAAAAATAACTTGTATGAAAGATAATACTTTAAATATTTCCTTGTATGTGTTTTATATTCCATTTTTTAATTTTTAGAACTTTCATCTCAAAACCATGTTAATTACACATTGTAAGTTAATGTAGTGCTTCTGAATAAAAGACTGTAAGGAAAACTAGAGAGTTTGACTATTGATACTTATAAATTTTGTGTTGCTCTAGCATAATTAAATATTTAGGTGTTTCCATAGATCAGTGCAAAAAAAAAAAGAATTAATCTTCATCACAGAATGAAGATTATTTTGGCATATGGATATTCTTGGGTTAACATCATATTTAAGTAAAGTAGATTTTCAACTCCCATGTTATTTTAACTCTGAATAAGTGTACAAAGAACAATTTTATCCTTTAAGAGAAATAATAATCTTCTAGTGACAGTCACAATGATAAGCTGCTCAAATTCCTGATTCATCCTGTAACTGTCTTGGTTTGAATTCTAATTCTTTTAAAGTCAGTGGTCAGAAATATGCACAGCGTTTCAAAGGATGATTTACTAACCCATGTTCAATTGTACTAGTGTTTCTCTCTATTGAGAAAAGATGTTATTATCAGCCATAATATATTGGCACTTCACATCATTCAGCAATGAACTGCAAAACTCTATTTTCTTTGGCCATTTCCACTGGTAAACTTCTTAGATTAACACTGGTGTCTGTAGTTACATTGATGTATAACATAGTATCTTCTGCTATCACCTTTAAAATTTATTTTGATTACTCTAGCTTTCAGAAAACAGACATTATTGAATGTTATTTTAACATTCTCCCTGTTAAGAATACCCATAATTTGCTATTTGTGTCACAATACTTCTGAAAATTTTATTTGCTATTTAAATACAAAAAAATCCCATTATCTACCCAATGCTGAAGTTAATGTCAAAGCCGTTAGCTTTTAATTGGATACTTTTTTTCACAATCCCTTTACTAATTTCCTCTTATCTATTTCCACTGATTCACCTTGTGGTGCTGTACCCAGTGCTTTTTATCAGATAAGAGAGAGCTACATTTGTTTTGTCTACAAAAGTCATTATGCTTGTTTAAAAAGAACAAACAAAGCATCACCTCACCCCCACCAAAGAAAATAACAAATTAGAAGTTAGCTTGAAATTATCTACTTTTCCATTTAATCTCAGCTATTCTTTCCCTCTAGATTATTCAGAACTAACACTGACTCTTGGCCATGAACCAACTTTTTGTTCTCATTCTTGCCAGCGTAGATTTTCACTTAGCAACAAGTGGTGCTATTTGCAGCAATCATATGAATCATACTTTTGCAATTTCAATATAAAACTCTCACCCATTGTACAAAAAAAAATCCTATAATTAGAGTTATCTGAAACTTTAAGGTTATACAAAGTTTAACTACCATTTTAGACAGAACAGATAAAGTGTTGCAAGAACGTATATCCTTATTCAGTGACGGAAAGTCTAAATGACTGCTTTTAGCCTGGTATGACCTGCAGTAACTATAAAATTATTGCTTAGTCAAGCAAGGAGATAGCTGCTAGGAATTGAGCCACCAAGACATTTTTGGATAACAGAAGATATAATCTGCTGTGAGTGTGGTTCACTAAAATGTCAAGTTTAAGAATAATTACACAAAAATGTCAGGTTTAAGAATAATTCTAAGTGGTGAGTATTTGTTACAAAATAAACTGTGGCCATCTTTAAAGTCTATTTGTCTTGTTAGGTTCATCACCTCGCTCTGCATCATGCTAAACATAAAGAATGTTAACGCACTAAGCAAAGCCTTAAAGAAAAACAAGCCAAAACACCAAGCCCCAAACAAACAAACAAAAAACCAAAAAAACAAAAAAACCCAAAAAACAAACAAAAAACCCATAAACAGGCTAATTTCTATCCTTACTTTTATTAAATACTGGTAGTTGAACAAAGAGTCCTTAGAAAAACCTCTTTCATGACAAGCTTAATCTGGAGCTTGCTTTCTAAGGTTAGTTTTTGAAAACTAAGTCCATTTAAAAAGTAAAGCACCTTGAAGACACAAAAGCTGATAAAAGAGATACAAGACTGGTGGTGATGCTAGCGTGGGACCAATAGTGGCATATCTAGTCTAAGACTTTTCCACAGAAGCATTTTACAGCAAGTAACCCATGGGAAGATGCAACACATTATCACAGCCTTCCCCCAAAATATTTAAATCAGCCTGTCGTTCCTCTGACCTCTCTCCACAGTCTTCTTTTGTCCAGTGAGATGATTTCTCTGTCCTATCCAAAATCTGTGTGATTTACTAATGTTTAATGCCATGTCATAACTTCGATGTTGGTTTCTTTTTCATTCACTCCCCTGTCCAACTTTTTTAGAACCCTACAATATATCAACTTGTCTGAAATTTTGTGCAATGAATTTTTCAGGCTCCTTTTTTGCTTCAGCAAAACATGTTGTATAGTTCAGGAAAATATCACTCTTTTATTGACTTTAAGGCAGACAATTTTAAAGTTTATTAAATGTAATTCCATTTTTGTGAGGGAGTCAGAAAGCATCTGTGTGTTACTTAGCTGCCTGTCACAGTCAATTTATATGCAGGGAAGAATAAATGTGATCTCTCTTCTAAGAAAAATAATTTTTAAAAAAAGGATGTTTTGGTGTATAAAGTTATCTTTATTCACTCTTAGGCAATGCTGAATTTTCTTCTCTCTTTCATTAAATAGAAATGTTCAGAGGCAGTTTTAAACAACAAAGGCCAGTAGCCCATTCACTGAGAGCTAAGTTTTTTCTAGCTGTAGAAAATTTACTCTGGAACAAAAGAAAGGGCACAGTTAACTGGCATTCCTCTCAGTAGCAGTGACAGCTTTGAAAAAATATCAGTGCTCTTACTTACCTGGGAGCATCCTTGTATCCAGCTCAAGACTTTGTGCGGCACACCTGTGAAGGCATGAGGGAGGAAAAGGAAGCAGCAAGGGTCATAGATGGCTCTACACTGCCAAGAGCTGTACTTTGTCTGCTGTCTGGCTATGTATTATCCCAGAAATTCAGCCTCTTAGCCTAGTTACAAATAATTGCTGAGGTTGCCAACAAAAGAAATAAACTGCATTGTGATGGAACAAGGCTTGCTGTCCCTTAAATATATGACAAAGACAATTGTCATCTCACTAGTGGAACACCTAACCTTAAAGTAGGGCATGGGCAAGAGAACATTCTTAGCCTTCTTTAGCAAAAATTAGCGCCTTTAACCTTGATTGATACAATGGAACTGACATTTGCTCAAGTGCAACACTCAAAAGTGCCCATGACTATTTTTTAAATAATAAACTTATTTTACCTGTTAATTTAAAAGGATGCTAATTTTCCTTTTTCTAATGAGATTTCGATTTTGCTTATGCAACATTGCTTCCACAGTTGCAAAAAATTTCTGAATTTTTGCTCAGGTGTGTGGTGTGGTCCTGGGTAGCTACAACATATTTCTATTGCATGTACAGTGAAATTTTACATGACTTTTTGCTTATAAACAAAAAGCTAATTACCCTTATGAATTCTCTGAGGTTAAACTGACAACTGTCATTTAGTATATTACAGTGTTTTGCTTGGTGCACAAAGAAATAAGAAACATACTACCTAGGAGTAGATTAAAATGTAAAGACTGACCTGCCTCATTGTGGTTCTTAAATAAGCCTCCTCAACAGATCAAAATCACTGCAGCAATTTTGCCTCTTGTTTTCTATAAAAATGCATTTTAATTCTATTTGATCTATTTTTTTTTTCTCAATTCAATAAATTTTGCTACCTGTTTGATTGAAGAAAATCTCCATTTCAGAACAAAGTCACAAGGGCTTTATCTCTCATAGAATATTAATGCAAATAATCAACAGTTTTTCTCTTCACAAATAAACACCTCCTTTTGAAATTCCCTTGAATTAAGCTAACCTAAATGTATGCTTTTGCAAAGCGTTGACAGTGTAAGATAGAACAGATATAATATGCCAAAACATTAATACTGTGTCACTGTAGCTTTTTATTATTATAATTTCCTTGTTCCTTAGGTAACTGAAATCTGTTCAAGATGCATAAGACAAGACAGGATGCAATCCTGTGCAGATACGTGGAAGGCACACATCATCTTCTAAGAATATTAAGTGTTTTCTAAAGAAAATCCTAAAGTGAAGAAAGCTCTCCTAAATGTACACTGGTGGTGTTAAGAGTAGATTTTGGTTTCACTGTTATGTAACACAGTTCAGGTGCCATCTGGATGTGTTGCCTCCACATATCTTGTGTGTTCATGCTCAGTACTAGCATGTTGTCAGCTGAGCAGCAGTCATCTATATTATTAATAGTTGTCACAAACGTGAATAATTTGTATAATCACTGTTTTCCTAATCTCACACTCCACATATTCCTCTCTCAAAACAATTATGCTACTATTCTGTTGTCCTAAAAATTACTTTCTTCTTTTAATACTGCCTTATTTTGTTTGATTTTTTTTCGGTTAATTCACTGAGAAATGGTGTAAAATCATGGAATTGTTTAGGTTTGAAAAGACCTTTAAGATCAGCAAGTCCAAATGTAAACCAGCACTTCCAAGTCCATTACTAAACCATGCTGTCAAGAGTCACCTCTACATATTTTTTTTTAAGACCTCCAGGGTGATGACTTATCCATTTCCCAGGGCGGTGTTTCTTGTAAATCGTTAACAGCCATTTTCTAATGTTGCTTATCATTGCAAATTAAAGCATAGGATGCTTGAGCGTTTGTTTTCAAAGAGGCTCAAATTGCTGTACAACTTGTAGAGTGATTTCAAATTATTGGAGGACTTCAAATTTTATGGGCACTTCAGTATGGAATTTAAAGCACTCCAATAATTTTAAATTGCTCTGTCTTGCACAAAGCAATTTAAATTTATTGGAAGTGAAATTTGGCAGTGATCAGGGCTCTGGGCATCTCAGCATACATTGGTTTAAAATTAAAAGAGCACTTTAAATTTTTATAAGCACTTCATTTAAAGATCGGGTCTCTGGTCTGGGATGGTGTAATTTACAGCTGGTAAAGGTTTTCTCACTTGCACTCAAATAAAAATAAAAATAAAAAAATAGGCTTCTTTTCAGAATAATCTTATTTTGCTTAAAAAGATATCTAAAATACAATTTAGACAGAAAAGTAAAAAAAAAAAGCAAACAAGGTACAATCCTATTAGAGCTATCTCATCCCATTCATTTCAGAGAAAGCAGTTGCTCAACTAGAGAAACCAAAACCCAAAGAAATCCAGACAAAGGTGTAATCAAAATATACACAGAACGATACTATGCAAATAAACCACAGCTATCCTTTTTCCTCTCCTTTTTTTATCTGCCCCTAATCTAGAATAATCTTGTAAACGTCACGGAACAGGAGCAGGTTTTTAGCTCTGCTGGAAGAGGTTTAGCACGGTACAGGTGTTGACAGCTGTGCAATCCTCCACTTGCCTACAGCTATTCATGTGAGCACAAACTTAAATAAATGTTTTCAGGGCAGTGTCCTGCCTGCTCGGGCCGAGGTGTCCCGGCCGTGGCGACAACGCCGGGGCCGTGCCAGGGCCGTGCCGGGGCCGTGCCGGGGCTGTGCCGGGGCCGTGCCGGGGCCGTGCCGGGGCCGTGCCGGGGCCGTGCCGGGGCCGTGCCGGGGCTGCCCGGGCCGGCCCCAGGCGGTGCCGGCGGCTGCAGCGGCCCCAGCGCAGGGCACGGCTGAGCCCCTGAGCCCCGGGGAAAGCCTGGGCAAGGGAGGGCAAAACGCTGCCCGGCAGCCAGGGCTGAGCCAGGGGAAGCGAGCGAGAAACAGCGCTGCGAGCCCCGAGGGGACAGCGGGAGCAGGGACGGGCCGGGAGAGACCCGGCAGGGATGGCCCTGCGGCCTGGAGAGAGCCCGGCCGGGCTGGGCTGTCCCTGCGGGTCGTGGGAATGGTCCAGGCTGGAGCGGGGAAAAGCGTGAGGAGAAGGAAGGAGCCGCAAGGAGGAGCTGTTACTCACTGACAGCAGTACCCCATTCCCCATCACTCTTGGGCGGCTCAAGAATGGAGTGAAGAGGGAAGAGGGCAGCAGAAAGGGCGGGGTGCATGCGGAGAGAAAAGAGAAATTTGTTTTCATATTTGCTTTTGTCTCTCACCATGCAACTTTCTCTTAATTGTCAGTAAATGAATTTTCCAGAAGTCGAATCTGTTTTGCCTGTGATGATAACTGGCAAGGCATCTCCTTGTCTTTATCTCAACCCACAAGCTTTCTAAGTCCTGTTCGTTCTTGTTTTCCACCCCGTCCCTTGGAGGCTGGATGTGGGGTGGGTAGCTGAACAGATGGATGAAAGTTTGGCTGTTGGCCAAAGCTAAATCACAAAAGCTCACTGGTCTAAAGCTACTTCAAAAACTTTTCAGTAAAACAAAGACTTTTACAAATCTGAACTCCCAAACACCCTAGTACAGAGAGTGCTAATTAGTTCAATTGCTTTATCTAAACTAGAGAACTACGTGTAAACAGCTAAAAGGGTTTACACTATGGAGAAACCCTCACTCCATTTCTGAAGGCAAGTGTAGTTTTTTTTTTCTTCCAAGGCTCAGCAATGCATGTTACAGATTTTAGACCATTTATTAAGACAGCACAGTGAAAATGAAAAACTCTACCCAAATTTGCTCTTTAGTTCTATTACTCTAGATGGAATGTGGTGGGCTGAATACTTAAAAACTATTCAGGAAAAATCTATGAATTTTTGGCACAAATAAATTATTGCTTCATTATGTGTTTTTTATAGGATGCCACTTCAACAGAGTGAGGTCCATGGATTTGTTACAGATTTTTTAATTCTTTTTTTCTCTTTAACTTCTAATAAAAGTCAGCCTCAATGCATATTTTCAATATATATTGTCACAAGTCATGAATGAACTGCCAGGATGGATGCCATGCATATGTTTGATTAGAAGGAAATATGATTCTACTAGACATTATTGGGTTCCACAAGACTAACTTCTGGTAACTGAACATTCACAGTCTGGCAGCACCTTCACAAATGAATCCAGAATGGTTGTTCACGGTAATTTGCTTCCAGTGCTATTCTTGGTAATTTAATTGTAAATTAAACAGTTTTTCTGTAAACAGATGCAAGATTCCCTCGCTCTGCTGCCCTGAGAGGCTGAAAAAGTAAAATTAATAATTTTTAACATTACATTTATAACAATTCTGTATCTACCTGCAGATAAACTTTATATCTTCATATAATGATAGCTTTGGTTGCTTAGAACCACATAGTAATTCAGGTTGAAAGGGGCCTCTGAAGATTGTCCCATGCAACCACCTGCCCATGCAGTCTCAGCTACAGCAGGTTGACTGGGATAGTGTCCAGCTGAGTTTTGAGTTAATTCAAAACATGCTGACATCCTGGACAAAAGTTGGCAAGGAATTCTCAGCTGACTTAAGGGTGGGTAAGCAAACCATTACCATGATGTAAGATTCATCATTCCCATGAATTCCACCCTCATCTTTGCTACTGGATTGCCATCCATGTCTGATCATTTGTGCTGATCATTGGTGCCCCCAGCATGAAAGACAATAACTGGGCTGTTGTGTTAGAAATCCTGGATTATCCATAAGAGGCTAATGCAGTGTCTTCCATTTCCATCTAGGACCTCCCAAGCATGTAAACCCCTAGGTTTTGCTGGGGTCGTGGGCTCAACACCAATAGAAAGTCACTTCAGCCTGACAGGCCAGCCTATGTGTATTATGGAAACTGACCCTTTTCATTGCATATGTAGTCATCAATTTTGGTGGCTTTTCAGGGCAAACGCTCTGTTTTTGGAACTCCCGTAACTTCTCTGCTGGTTATTAATGGAAAGAATTGCTAGTGTGAGCTGTGTGTCCTAATTGGGTGAGAAGACATCAGCACACCTTTTAATCAGGCCATTGGTCTGCTCAGTAATCCCATTCTCTTGGGGCTTTTATGGCAAAAGGAACACCCACTTAATGCCCACCTTTCAAGCCCAGTCTTGAAACACTGCATCAGCAAAGGATCTGGACGTGCTGGCTGAGCATGAGCCAGCATGTGCCCAGGTGGACAAGAAGGCCAGTGATATGCTGGCTTGATCAGCAATAGTGTGGCCAGCAGGACCATGGCAGTGATCATCCCCCAGTACTTGGCACTGGTGAGAGCACCAGCTTAGTATAGTGTTCTGTTTTGGCCCCTCATGATAAGAGGGACATTGAGCTGCTAGAGCATGTCCAGAGAAGGGCAAGGGAGCTGGTTAAGGATTTGAAGCCCAGGTCTTAGGAGGAGAGGCTGGAGGAACTGGGGTTGTTTAGCCTGGAGCAAAGGAGTCTCAGGAGGGACCATATCGCTCCCTACAGCTACCTGGAAAAGAGGTTGTAGCCAGGTGGGAATCAGTCTCTTCATCAGCAGGAGACAGGACAAAAGGAAATGGCTTCAAGTTACACCAGGGAAAGTTTAGACTGGATATTAGGAATAATTTCTTCACTAAAAGGATTTTAAAGTACTGGAACAAGCTGGCTGGGTAAGGGGTTTGAGTCACTATCCTGGGAGGTAGATGAGGCACCTAGAGACATAGTTTAGTGGTGGACTTGGCTGGGTTGACAATTGGACTTGATCTTGGAGGTCTTTCCCAGTCTTAATTATTATATGATTCCAAATGTCTCTTAAAAACTGACTGTAATGGGGCACTAACCACTTCTCTAGGAAGCCTGTTCCACTGTGTGACTGCCTTTTATGTAAATAAATACTTCCCAATGTCAAGTCTGAAACTCTTCTGTTGTATCTTTGAAAATTCCCACAACTTATAGTTGTAAGAGACCATGATAAGGATGTCATATTACTAACACATAACTATCACAGAATGCTACAGCATTTCTCCTTTCCATTGATGACATCTGTAGACTATGTAATGAAGTAAACAATCTTGTTAGCAAGTCTAAGGAACCTCTTATCTGCTGTGGGCTGGTGACATAGATTCATGCAAATTCCCTTTACTAAGAGCAGTATCATTATGGCCTGAGTTCAGACAGGCAAGGTACAGAGAAGGAACAGTAGGAGGACCTAGTTGCCACCAGTGATTACCTGATTTATGTCAGAAGCAGGTGTGTCAGCAGAGCACATCTGTTGGCTCCCACCCTTTGTGATGGCTGAGTCTCTGAAAGGAGGGAATGGCTTGCAGTGGGTTATAGCACACATGGGCAAAACAATGGCAGAAATGTGAAAAAAAAAAAAAAAGCAGCTTACATGGAGGTCTGTGTCAAACTCCTCTTGTGTTTGGCTATGAAGTTGCCTGGCTATAATAAATCACTGTGTAATGAAAGTGACTTTGCACACTGGCCCTTTTGAATCCCCTTCTCCATGCAGATCCAGGATAGATTCAACATTAGCTCTTCTCAAATTTTCCTATATATGCTTTATTTGTGTCGCAAGCTATAGAGTGAACCGTGCTACAGAACCTGCTAAAGTCACACTTTCACAAATTCATGTTAAAACCTGTTTTTTGCTGACACCTTTGATGATTATTCTTTGAATGACTCAAACCACTCAGTTGAAACAAGGATAGGGAATGAGGCTTGCAGTCAGTTTACAATGCTGTGTTTCTGTTGCTCCTTCCTCCCCACACTCTTCCCCTGCTCCCACCCTTGCAAGACAGTTCTCCGTGAACTTCTCCAGTGGGGATCCTTCCCACATTTTTCAGTTTTTCAAGTGCTCCAGTGTGGGTCCTTGTACAGAGTACTGTCCTTCAGGAATGGGCTGTCCCAGCATGGATCCTTCCAGAAAACCTACTCCACTGAGACCTCTCTGTGAGCTATTGCTTTCTTCAGGGCACATCCACCTACTCTGGCATGTGATCCTCCACCAGGCTGCAGGTGGATCTCTGCACCATCACAGTCCCCCATGGGCTGAAGGGGCACAGCTGCCTCACCATGGTCTTCATCATGAGTTGCAGGAGAATCTCAGCTCTGGTGGCTGCAGAACCTCCTCCCCTTCCTTCAACACTGACCTTGGTGTCTGCAGGGCTCTTTCTCTTACATATTTTCACTCTCCCAGTTGCTGTTGAAAAACACTTCTACCCGTTCTTGAATATGGTATCAGAAAGCTGCTAACAATGTCCCCACTTGGCTCAGCTTTGGCCAGAGACAAGGCTGTCTTTAATCCTGCTTGGAATGGCTATTTTGCAGAATCACAGAATTTTCTGAGTTGGAAGGGATACACAAGGATCATCAAGTTCAGCTCTGAAGTGAATGTCACTTATGGGGAATCTGTCCAACATGAGGTCAGCTTCTGTTATCTTTGCACAGAAGCTGCCCCTGCAACCCCTTGCCCCCAAAACTTTATCAGATAAACCAAATACAGTAAGGAGAAAAAGCAACAACAAAGATCTTAGGTGAAATATGGACAGACCAATTAGAAACATTATTAGAACTATACAGACAGGCAATAGAAAATCTTGCAGAACAAATGACAAGTTAAAATTATGCTGAACTTTTTTTAAACAAATTTAAAGTGACAAGTCAAACATATGCTATGTCAGAAATACACATCCTGTTGCTCAAGGGTTTTTTTTTTTTTTTGCCTCTAGTACTATATTCTTTCACAGTAATTTTGTTGTCGTAATTGAATGTGAGTTTCTTTTTAAAAATAAAACACAGCTACAAAACCACTTTCTATAATCTTGTACCCTTTCTCTGCCTTTCTCTCATACTACCCCATCATTTACACCTATTCTGTAAGGGCCTTTTTCTGATAATATTTTCATACTGAAAATTTTTCTTCGACATATCCATACCATGTATTTTAACCCTCTGTTTTTCTGGTAGATTTCATACCACATGATGAAATAATTTACCATTAGTTCTCTTTGTATCTTACTAATTCACCACTCTGTCAGCACCTGCACTGATGGGATGTCTGCAATATTCCAATCTGTAGCAGTCTTCAGTACTGTATTGATCTTTAGAACCATTGTAGGTTAACTTGAGCAACTATTATATATTTTGGAAATGGTGTTGAAGGTGAATATGGAGCTGAAGGTGGAACTACCTTATTTACTAGTACTGGAAGCTTAATCCTGTTCCTGGATGAATATAAATCAACTGCCTACTTACTTTTCAAGACTCTCTACTTACTTTCCATTGATCTGTTTTATAGCAAAACTACAGAATAGCATCTTTCATCATTTTAGCTGGTTTTGTTTCCACCATGGGAATCTTCTTTTCCAGAACAAATGGCTAACGATGCTGCTTAAGTATGCCCTCCAAAGTTAAAAATTGGCCTTCTCCTGCAAGAGTTATTATTTTATCAGTGGTTATTAAATGACTCCACAAATCCTTGAAGATATATTTGCAACAAAAATTATATGTCACTTCTCTTGTGTGACTACTTTATGAATTTTCCACTTAGATTGTACCTGCTCATAAAGAGCTGACTACATAGATTTTAGGTTATTTAATAGACGTAAGGCTTCTGAGGAACAGGAGAAGATCTGTTCTATAATATATTCTCCCTCTGCCTCAGACAATCTAATTTTGGTTTTGCTTTTTAAACCTTGCTCACCTCCCAGCTGATTATTCTGCACATTTATTAAGTTACATGGGAAAAAAAAAAAGCAAAAAAACCAACCAAATACAAAAAATATGCTTAGTTCACTGTGAGTTCTTTAGATATTGCCTTTAACAGATGCATTTTTGGAATTTAGGTGAATGCCCTGTTTGCTTGTTTCAATTCCTTTGGGGCCATAATTATGTTGTGAAATATTTCCCTTCTAACTTGTATGCCAGCTCTCAACCTGATAAAATTTAGAACAGTAAAGATACTGCTTAAATAAACTCCATTTTCCAAAATATGGTTCGTAATGAAAATACTGACAGGCACTTAAATATAGTTACATTATAGCCAATAAAATGCTAAAATATATTCATTTTAAAACATTCCATGAAACATGACCTACTGTCTGCTAATTCATGGTTACTGGAAAATCTAATTATGTCAAATAATGATCGTGTTAAATTCCAAGTTTAATTGCATACAGTGTATAACACACCCTCCATATACCCTATCCCCTTTCCCCTTTACAAAGCACTGGATGACTCAGTTACTTGGAATCAAAATTTTGTGGAAGTTAAGACTGAAAAGAATGCATAAACATTAGACACTGATGGATGCAAATCAAACACTGAACAGTCCCCCCACACTCCTCCCACTCACCCCCTAGCATTTTTAGATGCCTTAATACCTTGGAAAATCTGGAAACAAGAGGGATTTAAGAACAGCTGCACACTGTTTTGTAACGTATTGGATTTAGGTTCTCAAATACAATTTTTTTCAAATTTGATTTAAGAGACCAAATTACTATAGTTTCTGTGCAGCTCTTTCTTATTTACTGTCACAAAGCCATCTGAAAGGAAAAAAGGTAGCAGAAAAAATAATTTAAAAATACACAATTATTCTACTTGCAAGAAACTCTTCACCAATCTACCCCTTCATATATAAAACATTCTTTTCAGGCACCCCATGCACATTCAGAGACAGAAGTGTGTGCTTACACCCACTACCACCTTGCTAATTAGGCCTGTGGTACTCTACAACTTGTAATGCATCCCCTTTCTGTGATTTGGCCATTTTTAACTTGATCATTTAGGTTAAATCCTTTTACTTCCTACCTTGCAAAGGGCGAGGGGTGAAAGGAAAGAGGGCTGAGAGCACCTTTCTTCACAACTTCAAATGTAAAGATATCTTTTAATACAAAACCTTAGTTCCAGTAATAAATTTAGTCACCTATAGTAGTATTTATAGGCCACACAAGACATTCCTCCCCTCCCCACTGTCTGTCACTGAGATCCCCCTAAGCTAGGGACTGAAATGACAAATGGCCCAAAAGCTACTCCTGATAAGCCTTATTTTATTAATATTTTCTGGCATGAATCCCTTCTCAGAAAGATGATAAAAACAGAGCAAAAATAGCTAATACCTGCACTACTGAAAGGTATCTTTCATCAGGTGAAGCCACTTGATCAAACGCTATTTTATGACCTAGTCAGAATAAAAATGAAACTTTTGCTTTATAATTGTCTTCAAAATTCCAGAAGTTTTTCCCCCCTGTGGTGAACAGGTGCTGAGAAATATCTAAACAACACTAATAGATGTTAGCATTTCAATTTAAATTTCTCTAGTATTTCTTATTAGCTTATCCACCAAAACCATTTTGAATTACACTTCAGCCAGTGCAATTATATCAGTTGAGAATAAAAAAAAATTTTTTTAAAACTCTGGTTTGACCTTCAACCTGAAATTATGTTTTCATTATAAAATTACACCACAGAAATCACACAATACTATATTGGAGATTACAGGAATTTTAGTGGTTTGAACAGACATGAGGAGGACAAGGATTAGATGGTCTTGCCTAATGAATAAGGTCAGGAACTAGGAGTGGGAAGAAACTCCAGTGTCAAAAGTTAACACCCAGGGTCAGGGTGGCAAGCTAGAGTTAGAAGAAGAGATTACATGTCAGAAGCATTTATCAGACAGAAAATGACTGTTCTAAAGAAGCTTTTTGCTCAAATACAGTTATGGTCACACCTGCAAACTTTGTGGCTGAGATTCCCTGTGTGAGGCTGAGGATATAATGCTACTGACAACACCTCTATTCCCAACATGGCTGCATGAAGAAGAGCAAGAACAGTTCTGCCAACTTTGAGTCACAGTTAAATCTTCTCTCACATTGTTTTAATTATGTTTTAGTTATTAAAAGCTCTACAATATATCTAAGATGCAAAATTCTTATTTAAATGGTGCCTGTGTTCTCATAGGTGTTCCTATTCTGCCCAGTGGATAGCTGTACTAGTTACAGACTTCAAGTACATAGACTTTCTCCCTCTGCCAAATGATGATAATGTCTTTGAAGACATAAAACAATGTATTGTGCAACATGAAGTTTTCTCTGTTAAGTTGTATTTGATTTTGACACAGAGCAGTACCATGTAAAGTTTAAAAAGGTGAAAAAAATTGATTTTTGACAAAACCCCATGACAGGTGAGAATCGTAACAAAACTCTTAACTATTATTGATAATAATAGTAATAACAGTAACTATTGTTATTGATAATAATAGTTACTGTTAATATCAGTAAAGTTATTGTCTGTGACTATTTCTGTCTCTATTTAAATGAGGAAAGATTTCCTATTGATGTAAGAGAGATTATAGTCAGGTGCAAATGCAGTTATTCATCATTCCTCAGTGCTAAAAATCTTAATTTATTGTTTGGAATATTCAGCAACTTTTTCCAAAATGCAGTTTTATTTTCATATCTCAGTGTTCTTTGCAAGTACAATTCAGCCCTATGTGACTTTATTGGTCATATATTGCATCATAGCACTGACAAATACATTCACTTTGCAAAAGTGGAACACCAAATATTTCTGTTTCAGCTAATGTGTTCTTTCTTGAAGTTCAGTTTCTGTATGAAATAAGACTTAGGTGACTGTGCCCTGTCTTCATCTGTCATGGATGACAGGTACTTTTGAACACACTGCTTGATCTCAACAGGATTTGAGAGAAAAATGTGAAGACAGAAAAATGTGAAGCCTCTATCTTGCTTATGAAAACTGACAGCTGAGTGAAATGTATAGGCCTAAATTAATTTTGCAGGCTGGAGAAGGCAAGTAGAATTCAGTGCCTAAACCTGCTCATTTTGGAAAGCCAGAGTGTGAATTAGCTGTCAGCTGCCCAGTCAGAACAGGGGTGCAACCAAACAATCTACAGCAAATGACTAATTTTACCCAGCAAAATATGTAAAGTATGTAAGAATAGACATCAAAGTATTAGGTAAAGGATGGCTTGGCAAAAATTCCTTGTGTGAAAAGAGTCAGTCATTTTAGCTTAACTATTTCTGGAAATACTTTTCTCTCTCTTCTTCCCCAACCAGCCTTTTCTTCCCTCATTCATCAGACAAAGTTCTGAGAACAGAATTAGCTCCTTTGGTGGTAATTTCTGAACATCATCTTTATATCTTTATATTCAGTACATATGGTAGATAATGGGAGGGAAAAAAAGATTTAGTTCTTGATCCTGTCCTCTAATGCATCTCTAACTTTTCACAGGGCAGACCTATTGACCAAAAAGACATTACTTCTGTAATCATGTAACACAGTAGAACTGGTGTGAATAAAACAGGAGACATAACCTTTGCCAGCAATGATGCCATAGGAAATGAATTAGTATGATTTTATTATAAAGTACTCTTCCAGTGGAATATTTGACTTGAGTTTCTTAATGAAGCTTTAATACATTTCTGTTTTTAGACTAATAGCTGTTCAGTTGCACACACTCAAAAAATGATTTATACCTTTTATACTGAGGCAATGTCTAGAGGGGATATGGATTTATGGCTACTATGCCTATAATAGAAAGAGGGACCCCTAGGAGCAGAGATCTTAATACAAGGATAAATGAAATATGTGGTTCACCAAGAAGCCATCAATGGAGGTGGTTGGACTTGGCACTTTGAATGGTATGGCCCAACACATTGGCTACAATTTTTAAATAGTTTTACCTGTAAGAGTCTCAGACATGCAACAGAAATAACCCTGGTACTGTGAAGAAATATCTTTCATGAACAGCAAAAATTAATGGAGAAGTTCAGAGGCAACCAGGCTTAGTTATGATGAACACCTCTGTGGATATTCTGATGCCTGGTAAGAACCAGAGTCTTGCAAAATTTATGTTACTGGGATGTTACAGAGTGTCTCTTTGCTCTATCTGCCTATTTTAAGAAAGTATGTATTGAGACTTGTAGGTTTTATGTAAATTTCTTTGAAAGTGGTTTGTGGGTCCAAGTGGTTATTCTGAAATAAAAAAAGGGGGATGAGATTTGAGAGCCAGTGCTATTACATATGCCTCATACCTTTAAGAAACTGTATTAAAGAACTTAATATTGACATTTTAAGGTAATAAGATATATATGTCTTTGCTAAACTGAGATAGAATATACTATACTATGTCCTTTAAGTAATACCAAGAGATGATCTCCCAAGGAACATCTAGTGTCCTTTACTGAATAATCCCTTCAATTCAGTTTTGTGGCAACAGTTATGAAATGTCTTTTGAATATTATCCAACAAATATTCAGCTGAGACTCAAAATAATTGGGAGGAAAGTAATCACAATTATTTCCCTTGACCTTAAAAATCAGTTATGGTGGCACATCCCCCATCCCTTCTCCGAGTCAGGGAATTTCTTCTATTTTAGTGAATCAGTCTCTGTAGTGGTAGAACTCAAGTGGAAGCACAAACTTAGCATCATCTGCTGCTAAAGGTCTCAGTCCAGTAACACAGTTAACTTAAGGGCAGCCTTAAAGGATTTGCTGAGTAAGAGTGGATCTACATGAACAATTAAATTTGGACATGATCATATGCTTGGGTGACTTCAGCTTTGAATGCAATGCTGTAAGGGTATGAAAAGAGATTGTCTGCCCACGTAGTTGAAAGATTAGCCCATCTGAATACTGATGTCATTAACCCTGAAAAGCTATTTTACACAAGGACTGAGCAAATAGCATTCTACATGTCTTTTTGCTATATATATGTCTGCATGTGTATATATATATCTAAACATACAATATCATTATACAGTCAGAAATGGAAGAGATACCAGAGAGTTTGAAATATAAGAATAGAAAAGGTAGCTTGTTTCAAGTTCTACACCAAAATAGATATGCAGGATATCATTATGAAACAAAGTGATCAAGCTACCATCTGAAAATGTCACCCACAACAAAAATAAATCTGCTCTGCAATTGACTATATTTAGATGAATTATGTAAAATCATAAGCAAAATGCTAAGTAGTCCTTTATAGTATCTTGAGCTGAGATTATTTATAACTCATTAAGAGATTTATGGTAAATGGGTATGTGTTGGTGTTTTTTTTCTTCCTTAATCATCCTGGTAAAGCAAAGTACTGTGAAGGTCTTACAGGACCTTCAAGGCCAGAAAAGTCAAGCATATACATTCATCATAACATATCTGTATATAGTCTCAGATTTTCAGTCTAAAACATTTCACTGCCAAAGGGTTGCAAGTGTAAGTGGAATTTCACAATCCATCTCTTCTGTGCTTACTCGGCTGCCCTTAGTATTAAGTAGTTGGTCAGGAAAAATCAATGGGTTCTAGAAGTATCAGGATAGACATAATTAATGTTATAAATAACTGTTAACACTGTACGTGAAATAGTGGAAAAAAGTGTCTGTTGATGAGATTTACTGAGATTGTCAAAATTTTTAAACTGTGATTAGTGTTCATTCTTGCAATGTATTAATCAGTCTTATGATGTACCAATTGCAGCAAGAGTGCAAGAATGAATTCGTTGTCTAATTATCAGCACCCTTCCTGTGCTCATTAAAAAAACAAAAAAGCACAACCATAGAACATCCTCATGTGTCCCTATCTTTAAAATAATCAAGTCACTCTTTTTTGTATCTTGTTATCCTTAAAGTCCACTACCACTAAATATCCTGACATTAAATGTTGACTCATTAAACGGGTACCGGATAGCAAACACTTTCTGATCACTGTTGGTCTTCAATGAACAATATACACAGGGATAGGTGGAAAAGTCATGGGTGGCCTTGCCAGTTCTTATTGTTATTCAGTGAAACTTAGACGCCAACATTTTACCATATTACTAATAGAAGACTTTCTTCTTTGTCTACAAAAAAAATAATAATGCAAGCCCGTCAGGTGTGTTCTTTGTGGGTGGAATATAAGCGGTGTAACATTAAACAATATATAGCCAGAATTTGATATGTCTTGTTTAATTTCTATTTCTTCTCTATTCATCCTACATTTATAACTTACAGTGGATGCATGGAATTCATGGCATATAAATACATCTATTTTATATATAATTACCCATTGCAACAGAAAATTAAAAGCAGCAGAATGTTTAAAGTAGAAGTAGGATTTTAACATTTGGAACTATGCCTCATAAATCTAATTTATAGGTGTAAAAACTGGTGGTAATAATTTTGAATAGAAAAAGTCTGTGCCCAGATTCACTACTGCAAAACCAGGATTACAGACATGATTCTTGCCTGTTTGCTGTCTGCCAGTTTTAATATGGCCCAGTTTAGGGTGAAAATCCAGGGAATTTTTTAAAAAATTTTGTGAAGTCAAATAAGCCACCGTCTAGGCATTTTAAAAGATGAAATGTTTATGCTGAAGACAAAGCAGAAAGAGTTAGGGATGGGAATTTTCTTCTATTTTTCATCAATTCTTTTTGGCTTTTTAGATGCCTGCTATCAGCAAAATATTCTGGCTTCCAGTGGAGTGCTGAGACCTCATCTGCAGGTGTAATATGGGAATAGAAATTCTTGGAAAGAGAATTCAGACAGAAAAGTAGTGACTTCAAAATCTTGCTGTTAACCTTTCAGCCTAGGAGGTCTTTGGAGTATTTTCATATTCCAATATTTCTCCCCATTGACAGACCCCAGGGAGACACAGTGATGTGGTTTATTCTTCTAGAGCTAACAAGTTTCCCTAAGTTTACAAAGTTAATTTAACTATTTTTTGCCTAGATTTTTTGAGTTGGCACTTGATCTTCGGTCACTAAGTTAATCCTTCTAATCCTTTTATGAGAAAGCTATTGCTCACATCAGCTTGCCAAAGGAAACAAAGACTTTCTAGTATCATGACTGCTTCTCACATCCTACTAGCCAACTACACAATATCCAGCTATTAAGCAAATATGTAATTCAGAAGTTTACTGAGGAAGGAGTTGTAGAGTTACTGAAAAAGTTATTAAAATACACTGTGATGGGACAGCAGTATTTTCCTTTCATTTCTTGCCTCCTAGGATGGTTATTGCATTCTAACAGCTCAGAGTCTTGATAGCGAATGTTTTACTCACAATTTTCTTTGCAAAGTACTACTACTTACAGAAGTATTAAACTGCATATCTATGACAAAATTTACATTTCTTCTTGCTCAACATTTTGTTCAAGAAGTAAGGAGAAGGGAAAAAAACAAATCTGCTTGTGAATTTTCATAAGTACAAAGGAAAATATTTCAGAGTATGCATATCTGAGCTAAAAATAATAAAAAAAATAATAAACAAAGTCAGTTTGCTGAGAAAGTAGAACAACTTTTATCTGGACTTCAGAAAATCCTATTTTAAGCTTTTGCAGTGAATGAAGGCATGAATGCTGCCCCACCCTTAAGGGGAAAACAGCACCCAAAATATGTAGATAGATGTGTGTGGTCAAAAAGGAGTGGTAAAAGTCAGATGGTCTACAAAAACTTACAAAGTTTTATTAGGAAATTATACAGTTGGCATGGAAATGGGTATAAGTTAGTCTCTTATCCTGTAGTATAAAATTAATTACAGCAGATTTGGAATAAGAAATAGGGTGAAAGAGATACAGATTACGAGGCAGAGAGGAAGAAATGAAGGAAAGATCACCACTCCTGGCTGCGGTGTCGATCCAGATGGTGAGGTTTACAAGGTCCTGCAGGCTCTGCCCAAATTTCATGAGGGTACCTTTTTGTAGACAAGCTTTCCCCAGCCTGGACCCAAGTTTCTCATGCTCTATGCAAATTAGTTATCTTGCACAATTAGTTCCTCTAAACCTTTCTGTAATGAGTTGAGGGCTTCAGGGGTTTTTGATGGTCTTGATTTCCCTCTACTGAGTCAGCCTTTGGTCAGCAGTCCATGGCCACTCCTTGACCTCATTCCTGCTCTTGTGCTGTACTGTGTAGTGCTTATGTCCAGGAGCTAGAACAAGGATGTTTGTCCAAGAAAATGTTGCTCTATCTCTGTGTAGCCCCCCTCTTCAGCCACATTCTGCTCTTTCTCACAGTGTGGTCTCAGCAACAAACCTTGGCTGGTTCCATGGCTACCCACCTGTTGGCATTTTAGATGTACACATCAGCCCCTTTTCTTCTGGCCTTCTATATCCTGTCAGTCCTCATGTCCCATATCCAAGTTATTTTCATATGAAATGTATTTCCAATACTTTGAAGTTATGGAGTGGAGCTGGATATCTTCTGTTGTGGTACTTTGTATACTGCACTTCAGTACAAAGGATAAGACATTAGTAGGGTGCCAGAACTTTTAATCTAAACCCCTGCCCCACTGAAAGCGTGAGAGGACTGCAGGCACAATAGTAATCACCTTTACAAGTGTAACAGCTGTCTCAGCTTGGAGCAGGAGCCAAGTGCCACTGGACAAATCCAAATCCAGCAATGATTTGCACATGCTGCAGCTTCCAGCAGTTCATTGAAACAATTAATTTTATTCTGAAATAAAATAAACCTTTTATTTAACTGTCATTGTAGAGGAAGATTAAAGCAAAAATTTAATCCTGCCTCTGTTGATAGTAGTTTTACTTAAATAAAATATTGTCAGTTAAGATATTTCATTGTGTGGGATTCATGCAAATATAAATTTCCAGGCATTTGCACCTGGAGCAATATTATTCCTAATCTTTCTTTTGTACAGCAAGGTCTGTCATAGCACGCCATTGGAGATGCCAACCCTTAAACTCATTGAATTAAGATAATTCTCCCACTCATTTGCACTTTGACTTTTTGATACCAGATGTTCATTTATGAGAGAAATCACTTGGTAATAAACTCTCGTTTCCAAGCATTTCTAACTTAAAACATCTTTCTTTAATATCTCAGATTTAGTCATAAATGAACTTCTATATGGTATTAGTCAAATGTCCATAGTCAAGAAATAAAAAATTCTCATGTAGAAGCATCAAGAACTATTTGAATTGGACATTTTTAAACCCTCTCTCTCTGTAGTCTGTGGTTTTCAGAGCACCATTCTATAACGCTGGGCTGAACACACACAGGATAATGAGGGATGGCTGAGCTTGGTCTCCTTCTAGCAAGCTCAGTACTGAACATAGACAGAGAATCTTTCATGGAGTCAGGACAGAAAAAAATAGGGAAATAAGAAAACATTATTGATGATTCTGCACGTTTCAGCAGTTCTGTTTGGAGAAATGATACAGTCCTGGCAGGTGTGTATGCCCATGGCTGTGTAAGAAAGATTCAAAATAAGGTAGAAGGACATTTATGTTATTAAATATGTGTCTAGATTCTTTCTGATATCTTCCCAAACATGCTGCTCCCATGGGATATTTCGCAGATTGCTGGTGTCCCAGGGGTCTCTTCCAGGAATCCCACCCAAAACAAATAAAGGAAACTTATAAACATTTTATTAAATTTCAGTATGTTGAATCATTGTTCTGACTCAAGCCCCTGAGAATGCAGTTAATTACTACACGAACTGCCTCTATCTTCTCAAGAATCAGCACTGAATTCCTTGATCTTACTTCCCTCCCATTGTAGTATTGTGGCAATATTTTTAGAGTGCATGTAGCACCAGATGATAGACTGTAATGAGATTTTAACTTTCTGCCACATAAGAACAGATAAAGTGCTGATGACATTATAGGTTTTCAGATACTGTCAACACTTTAACAATATTCTCAAGTTAAAAGGTTTTTAAAATGTGAGCCACTGTAGGTGCACTCAGACAAGTCATTACCACAGATATAATAACCATTCACACCTTTAATCTGAGGCTTGCTAAACTCCAGGGATATCTTGTGATGCACCATTGGGATGGCCACAAGTCTGCAGTTTGACAAGGTATACTCTTCATCTTGAAGAGTGCCAGACACCTGAGATCCACACTGATTTCACTGGAAGAGAGAAGAAAAAAGGTGCTTGACTACTTCACACACTGGGTCAGGTCCTGAAAGCTTTTTTTAGCCATTGGAACACTCTGAAAAACAAATCTACAAAAATTGCTATAATTGTAATGAAGGACTTCTTTGGCCTATAGACCTTCCTACTTAGAAAACTTGTACATTCATCAGCACAAAATTTAGCATTAAAAAACCCAAAATGCAAGTAAGCAGACAACCTTTCTTGTCTGAATAATTTCAAATTATTTCGCTTTCCCTTATCCTTTGGTAAAGATTTAAGACAGATGAAAAGCCAGACAGCCAGCATGACTCCTTTCAAAATGAGATTGGGCAAAATAATCACCTTAGAAGCCTGCCTAACCCAATGCAAATCAAGATCTAGTGCTTAAAATTGACTCAAAAATTAAATTAGAATGTACTGGGCACAGCAATATTGTTAGTTCTTCAAACAAGATTTTAAGTTTTAGGCAGTGGCATAACGTCTGTTATGCAGAAGCCTAGAAAGTCTGGGAAGGTTCTGGTAGACTATTTTCCTAAGCCAGTATTTGCTCTGAGGTTTGGCAAATAAAGTTGGAGTCCTGTAAAAGAGTAACAGGTAGGCTTTTCAGGTGGCATTATTTTTAAGCAATATTTTCAAGTACCTGTAGAGCCTAGATTTTCAGTTGGTATAGTTCTCTTTCCTCCATCCTTCTTTCCAGGTATTACAAGCATGGTCAGGAGTTTGTATTTATTCCATGACCACTGAGCATTGGAGAGCAGAAGCTAGGTAAAGTTGAGAGTGAAAAGAAAAAAAATGTTAGTGTTACTTGTTTATTCTTTCTAGACTCAGCAGATCCTGATTATATTTGTTCTGAAGCTCCTAACCTTTTCCTCCTGCCAGATAATGTATTTTCTGAAATTTAGGCTCCTCTTGGGGTTTGAATCTGTTCATTCTGCACAGCGAAGAGTTTGCTTCAGTCAGAGATAACATAATGTACTTTATAGACTTCTGAGTAAGCTGTAATTTAAAATATATATTTAGCACTGCAATTTCAGCTAGAAGCTCTGAAATGTTAGATACCCTTGGTGGTCAAACACTCTTGGATGCCCTACACTGGCCCTGTAGTGCTGTGATTTCAGATTCACAATTGCCTAAAGACCTGGAGGTCATCTGGACCAACCTCAATGAGGAGGTTGGTCCAGATGAGAGGCTCAAGGAGAGCCACATAGAGCAGGTTGCCCAGGGCTATGTCCAAATAGTTTTTGAGTATATCCAAGGATGGAGACTTGACAACTTCTTTGGGAGGCCTTGCCAGTGCTTAGTCATCCTCAGAGTGGAAAAGGGAACCTCCTGCATTTCAGTTTGTGCCCATTACAATCTGGTCCTGTCACTAGGCACCACTGAGAATAACCAGATCCCTTCTCTTCACACCCTGCCTTCAGGTACTTGTAGACATTGCTGATATTTCCCTGAACCTCCTCTTTTCAAAGCTAAATAGTCTCAGTCTCCCTCTTCTTACTTCATGAGTTTACAGTTCCATTTAAATGGTTAGGTGTAGGAACTGAGTCAGTTTCAGACAAGGCTCTATGCAAATAAAACCTCAATGCAAAAAGCAAAACATCTTTTATAAATAAAAAAAAAATTAATACAAGTTTTTTGAGGCCCCTAAAGTTTCATAGTGAACTTGATGATGCTTTTGTTCTTTCTGAAAGGGCGGGTGCTGAGACTGCATTTGAAAAATAAAGAAAAATAATTTGTCTTACAAATAGAGAGCTGTAGAATTGAAAGCTGTTGACATTTGGAAAAAAAAATCTCATATGCTTCTGAATACATTAGAGTCCTAAATTATGCTGGTGTTTTGTATTTAGACAGAAAAACAAGTGTGTTGGAAGTAATAATAAACAGACCTAAAATCACATTTGGATTAAATTCACCAAGATGCAGAAATGTATATTTTCTAAATTTCATTATTTTTCTTTCCCTTTCAATCCTGAAGGGAAAGCTATTGTTTGTTTTAAGTGGAAACTGAGACTTGCAGAATACACTGTTACCCAGAGGAGCAATGCAGTCTGAAGGCTACAATGAAAACCTCCTTACATAGAATCTCTGGATTTATTTTTCTCTCAGAAAAACACGAGTGCAAAGAATATTCAGGATTTTGAAGGGACCTCTCTAACATAGTTTTCAAGTCAGTTGTTTTATAAGATTAGAACCAGAAAACCCAACACTTCCTGCTAATTAAAAGATGACAGTTTTTTTTTTTTACTCTGTGGCATGTACAGACCCAAAAACTCAGACTTTCAGTATTTGTTGCTCTGAGACTTTTTCAAAATATAAACACGATTACAAATTCAACAGAGACTTCAGACAGGTGGATTGAATGTTCAGGGAAAAATCCTGGGGAAACTCCACTGAAATAAGGGGAAAAATTCAAGGAAAAATGTACAGTCATAATTCATCATGTATTTCCCATGAGGTAAATGTTTGTGGGTGAATTGTTTCATTTCCACAATAAACAAAAAATGAGCTCATTGTCAGTAGGGTAATTAATTTTGAGAAGCTATAAATAACCAGTTCTGCATTTTGTTATATATTCTGAGAGACAGTTCAGGAATAGAAAAGTGTTCTCAAAGCAGACAAATAAGGCCTAATAACTTTCTGTTCACAAATAAGAGCTAATGACTTTCTGTTTGCTTGCATTTTTTCTTAACTGAACAATATATGGGTTTTTGTAAGTAACAACACATCATGGACATTTGTCTAAGTAACTAGTCTTAGCTGGTTGGAATTGCATTGATGCTGTGAACAAGTGTGACCCAGTTGCCAAGGCACACAGATCAATGAGCAGCAAACTTTACAAATGCAAAGAAGTGCAATCCCTGTGTAGGAAAACTCAGTCAACTTTTAGAGTTCTGACACTTCAAAAGGGTCACGGGACAAGAAAGTTAAAAACAGTTAAAAGCCACCTCCACCCCAGTCCTATAATGCAACAAAAGGGCAAAGACTTGTTTTGCCTTCTGCTAATTAAAATGACCATTCACCAATGACTATTGTGGGAATATACACTTACAATAATCTGTCCTCAGTTTGAGTTAAGCTACAGGATTCTTCTAAAAAGACTTCAACTAGGGGAAAGAAAGGCACTTTTCCATGTTCTCTGTATTTAAAATGAAGTTTGTAGGACTTCCTGTAAATTTGTTTTGTTTTGAGATGAGTTTCAAACAGAAAATTTAAGCAAATATTAGTAATTATGCATATTTCACAAAAACAACAGATGCGCCTCCAATGGAGGTCCTGAGATTCGAGATTTTTATCACAAAATGATGCTCTGCAATTCACCTGCTCCCAGCCTTCTCACATTTCAGTTTGGTGTATGTTACCTCAGGTTTTCGAGCCCATTACTTACTGAGAAAAGGCATTCCAAAAACTGTGATACTTGAAACATTAATTTAGAAAATCTAATTTAAATGTATAGTGTATCTGATGTTTTAGTTCATATCATTTCTTTAAGAAGAGGTATGTTTGATATGTTTCTCTGAAGCGTTATTTTAATTAGAGTTAAGGCCAAGTGATAATTAGTGGGGCTTGAAAAAGAATCTGATACGCCAGATTTATTTACATTTTTTTAAGAAATAATGAATATTTAAATTTCTATGAGACACAGAAATTTAGGATTTTGACTCAAAATTGTTTTGACATTTCAGGAATACTAGATTCTGAATCCTGTACTTGTTGTTTTTAAATACTCCTACCAGAAATTTACAAAGCATTTTTAAGTAGATTTTTTTTTTAAACTTCTGCTGAGATCCCTGAATAGAGTGGCTTATCACTTTTTCTATCTGATAAAAATAGGCCATTCTAACTGCACAGGTTCATCTTTTGATGTTCTTCTAGATGTCAATCTAGATAGATCACTGCTCAGGAATAATTTTTCTCTCTTCTTGGATGTTGACTTGAGATTTTGTCCCATGAATTTTCTCCATATTTAGTTAGTCCCATTGCATTCAAGAATTAAAATTAAACAATCAAGTTTGCTTATTACACCAAGCTGTGTGGGGCAGTTGACATGCTGGAAGGGATGCCATCCAGAGAGACCTTGACAGGCTTGAGACATGGACCCGTGCAAGCTTTGTGAAGTTCTGCAAGACCAAGTGTAAGGTCCTGCATATTGGTCAGGGCAATATCAAGCACAAATTCAGTCTGGATGGAGATGGGATCAAGAGCAGTGCTGAGGAGAAGGACCTGGGGGTGTTAGTAGACAAGAAGCTTGACATAACCTGTCAGAGCACTCTTGCATCCCAGAAAGCCAACTGTATCCTGGGCTGCATCAAAAGAAGGAAGACCAGCAGGTCTGATTCTGCTGCTGTACTGCACATGTGTGATCCTGCCTGGAGTACTGAATACAGCTCTGGGGCCCCCTAGACAAGAAGTATGTGCACCTGTTGGAGGGGGTCCAGGGGAGGGTCATTAAGATGATCAGAAGGACGGAGCACCTCTCCTGTGAAGACAGGCTGAGAGAGTTGGGGTTGCTCAGCCTGAAGAAGTCTCTGGAGAGACCTTACAGCACTCTCCAATACCTAAAGGAGGCTACAAGAAAGATGGAGAGGGACTTTTCACAAGAGCAGGTTGTAATAGAACAAGGCTTTGAACTGAAAGAGAGTAGTTTTATATAAATATAAGAAAGGAATTATTAATTATGAGAGGGGTGGTGCATTGGAACAGATTGGCCAGAGAAGCTATGGATGCCCCATCCCTGGAAATGTTCAAGGCCAGGTTAGACGGGGCTCTCAGCAGCCTGGTCCACTGGAAAGTTTCCCTGCCCATGGCAGAGGGGGTGGATCTAGATAATCTTTAAGGCCACTTCCAGCCCAAACCTTTCTGTGATTCTATGGTTGTATAAACGTCGACCTCATTATATAAATAACATGCTTAATACAGCCAGCCACTTGTTCTCTATTTACAGCTCTTCCTATTAAAAATCATTTTACAATACACTTTGACTCCTAATTTGTATGTCTTACAGCACCTTGGAAAACATTGATCACTTTATCAGCAAAAGGGATATTTCAACTATACAATCTTTTGTTGTAGCATGCCAGTAGTGGTGCTCTCATCCTTGCTTTATCTAAGAAACTGTTTGCATATTTTTCCTGTGAGATGTTTTATTTTAGTGTTGATCACAGAGGTCCCTATGAACATTAGGTACCTGAAAAGTTTTGGCATGATGACTGTTTTCTAATGGCATTGTTTGACACTTCTATTCCTCCTAGAACATTTCTTAGATCACTTTGATGTTGGTGCATATACACATTGTGTAATGTATTATATAAAAATATTGAATATTAATTGATTTTAAATAATGTTATTGCTAAGATAGCAAAAATAAAATATCTTGATTGTGAAAATAATAAAGAGAGTCTGCAACTGGATGAATGGGCACAGTGATGACAGTTCTGAATCTATTAGATTATGAGTGTCATAGTGTTTTGCATCTGTGATTACATTCAGAAGTTAAAAAAAAAGCAAGCAGGGAGGAAAACAGTGAAAAAAGACAGGATTGAAAAATCTGACACCTGCAGAGGTTGAGGAAGGATCTACAGAGAATTGTGTTTCTGTCAGTATAGAATTATTGCATGACAGCAGACCATAAACTGCAAGGTAAGAACCTTTACATTTTTTGGTAACTAGAAGCACAGTTGTGTCTGTTTGTGATACTCAGAGCCAGACTTTCCTGTCACCAAGTATTTTCTCTGAACATATGTCAAGTGCTGCTGAAGGTATCAGCATAGCAGACTGAAAAAATCTGCTTTGGAACAAAAGCATCAAGTGTCTTATTCTTTGTAAACAATATCACAACGAGGTTCCTACTTTTACCTCACAAAAAGGTGTGGCAACTTTTGTAAAACAGCATAGGAAATGCATCATTTATGAAAGGTACAGAATTGAAAGGAGGTTGTATTTTGAACCACTTTTTGTGTTTTTTTGCAGAATATGCAAAATTCTGAATTTTACGCCCTCAATATTTCTAATTTCTGGTAACTCAAAATTTTGAACTTGGCCGAAGTTTTAGTTTATGTGTTAACTTTTTATAGATTTTCAAAGATGTTGCAATAATCACAAAATACAATAATTTTGATTATTTTATCTTTATTGATGCAGTACAATGTAGCAGTAGTAGTAATAGTAGTAGTAATAATATTAATTATAATAATATTAATAATAACAAAAATAATAATAAATAAATCCAATCTCCAGATGTCATTTATGTGAACTGTTGCAGCCTTCTGTGTTTTAAGATCATCCAATCAAAATAAGTTCACATGATCCATGAAAAATTTTTTTTATAAACTCTAGTTAACATAAGAAAGACTTTTGGGATACTGGGCACAAGGAACTCTAGACAAGTTTGCATGGTCAAGTTTGCATGGTCTGCATGGTCAAGTTTGTTCCAAGTGCCATATTTCCTTTTCAGCCTTGGGCAAAATAATTCATACACCTAAATTAACAAGATAGTCTCCAAACCTTTGCAGGCATTCAATGAAGAGGCAATTGCTAAAAGACAATTCACAGCACTAGATGCTCTAAATCATTTCTTGAGAAGCTATTCTTTCCCTGGTTATGTCTAAGAGGGACTCAGGAACGTTTCTTGGGATAGGAGCCCTGAACTTGTCCTGGTTTCATGATAGGATATAGATAGCACAAATCTCTTCCTTTCCTAGTTATCCCAATGTATATGCTAAGTATTTTATATTATTTTAGTAGAATAAATATATCATTCAGGATAACCTCTAAAATAAAGGGTTCAAAAGTTCAAATTATTAATCATACAAAGAAAGCTATATTACAAATACAGTAATCAAGATCCAGTGAAGTTTGAAAGAGCCTTTTTGCATCCCTTTTTCCACAAAATGGTCCTTGAGAAGAAAATCAAGACTAGAAAAAGACTCCAGGGGAATACAGCAATGACATTCATTTTTTTAGTATGCTTGTTTTGTTACATGAGTACTATCAACTACTTTAATAAATAGACATAATTCTTAGGTGAGTCAGTCTAATTCTGCTCATCAAAAATAAATACTAACCTGCTCTTATAAAAGTTGTGCACTAATTTAGCTTCTGAATAACCTTTCCATAGAAGTTAAACCATTTTTTAAAATTCTCCGTTTTCAGTTTAACTCAATTTTGTACCTCATTTTCTTTTTAATACTTCTGATTATATGAAATTTAACTCCAAAGTAAGTTGCAAATTTTGGACATTTTGCAAGACCTAATAGTCTGATTTTATAAGACCCACTTGTCTCCATTGATACCCAATAAAACCTGCAAAAAAGTGCCACAAGCTCACTCATCTCGGAAGACAAATCTAGCATTTACTTCACAATCCTGTGGAACATGACCATCTCCATCAAATGTCTGGAATTCAAGAATGAACTTCATAAAGATTCAGACAGGTTCTTGTAGTTACATTTCAGTCTGAACTGTGTTCCAGGGAAGGACATCCCTGTTCTTTCAATGAGATTGCAACATTTGTATTTTATTGCTGTGAACTTTGGAGGACAGGATGACAGACATCTAAATAGTACCAAAAATGAACAAATGGATCAGTTAGTCTGAACTCAAGCTAGAAATGCTCCAAAAATAAAATTCGCTGAAATTTTCTTTCTGGATGTTTTCTCCTTAATTTCACTGAAATTTTTTTCAACCTGGATATTGACCAACAAGTTTTAATTTTGGCTGTTGCAATATGAAGAATCTCATGGCTTAATGATGACCTCTAAAATTTAAAATGGTTTTACTGAATGTTATCTATGTAAAGACATGAATTCTTTGAAGCAATTAATCTCTAATGTAAATAATTCTCTTAGGTTCAAGGGCTATGATACATTTTGCCCAAGCTGTGTAACACATCCATGCCAACAAAAGGATAAGGCTTGCGTAAATTTTTAGGGGAGGAGACATCTGTTAATGCTGAAATATCACCCCTCAGCTACAGCTTGCAAGTACCTCTCTAACACATCAGGTAGAAATAAAGACAATCTGTCATTGTAATGGTCATGAGCAAAAAGTTATTTCATTTGCTCCCCTTCTGTAATACTCAAAATCCAGTTCTAAACAGATTTTATACATCCATAGAGACCCACCAGTTTAACCATTACTTGATAACTCTACTGTAAAAATCTTATGAATTGTGTACATCATATCAGAGCCCATGACTCTGATTTTGTATAGTTCAGGTTTACTGGAAATTAATAGGCTTTGGGTTCAAGCTCATGACCAAGGCACAAACTGTTCGAAAACTAAGGTCTGACCTCCCCAGCCAACAAGTCATACAATCCCTAAACTATCCACAGGGATAACATGCTTGCTAACAGGAAAATTACTGCTTCCCTCAAAATCATTGGCTATTGAGAATTACCTGCTTGTGAACAGAAGGCACCTGTCTATAAATCTGTGACGTAACCATTGGAATTTAAGACAGTATAAGCAAAATAAAGTGATTGTGTCAGCAAAACACCTTATTTGTGTAAGGAATAACTTATGTATTACAGACTTAGAATGAAGTGTATGACACATTTCATTTTTTTCTTTCACAATAATAAATGAAATACATTTAGCAAAATGGTAGACTTGGCTGAACAAATAACAAATAATAATGATGATGTCTGCAGAAAAATCCATAAAACCTAATTATTCTGGCATTTATCCAGCATATATAAAAAGCTGGAAACATTTTTCTTTGCTGAAGCAAGATGTTTCTGACAAAAAATATCAATAACTTTATTGAGATATTTTTCCTTCACATGTGAAATTGTAATTCCTTGGAAATTTATTTAACAATGCATTTTGCTGTCTTGATAAAACTGCTTTTAAACTCCAGACTTTTTAATGGAAATACTTTTTATCAGAGGACAATAATAAAAATAAAGAAGGGGCACAGTAGGAGCCAAGAAATAGCACCACAGAGACAGTATAGTATATATGAATACTGTATGGTTAACATTGATTTTATTGGGCATAACACAATTGTAGATTAGTAGAAATTTAAAAAAAGGGAAGGAAGAAAAAGGAAAAAGAACAACTTGATTTTTAAAAGACTGCAACCAATCAAGAAAATATATAATTTTAGGAATTTATAAACTAGAAGTTGACAGTAATTTTCTCAAGCACTCAGACACATTGCCATTTTATATTACTATGCTTTATGAATTATGAATTTTGGCTGATGAGGAAGCCTAAGGGTGACAATGTAGCTTCAGTGTCAGTAATGCATTGTCATTTCACGCTGTGTGAGTTCCTACTATACCTAGATGATTTTTTCAAGCTTAAATAATGTTACTGACTGCCAAAGATTTTATTAAGAGGTCTGATGATATTATATGCTCTGCTGGTAAGATACTAATCCCTATTAACTAGAAAAAGGTCAACTACTTTGAAAGATTGCCAGGGCTTTTTTTGTCTGCCTGGGGTGTTCAGATGTAGTTATACTCCCCCACCACAATTCACCTATTTTGAGTCAATTAATGAAATAGAAAACCATTTTTCCAGCATCAAGAAGAATAAAATTTGAGTAGAAAAGACAGTTGTTCTGTGAGATTTTGCATGGCTCCTGTTACCAAGGAAACTGTTTTGGCTTTGAAAGGTTTGGTAATGGTTGTCCTAGCTACAATTCAGGCAGTACAGAACAAGAGGGGCTATTTATCTCCTGTAATTATAGATATGTACACATATAAACACACTTACCCTCACATTGGGAGGGAAAGACCTAGTAAAATGGAATTATGAAACCACTGAAGTTAGGAAAACATTCTGAACAATATTTGAGGAATGTGTTGGTAGAAGAGACACTGGCACTGGCTTAAGTCAATCCCATCCCACATCTGAAAATATGATGTTCAAAAGTCAAAAATTAAAAGGAAAAAAGAAGAAAAAAGATAAAGTGCAAATTAGGGGGCTTGTACAATTACTTAATACGGTACTTAATATTTAAATTGTAGACTCAAAAATGATGACAATACAGAAAATTTATAATTTTGAACTTGTGGAAACAAAATTTTTTACCTTAGAATCTCTGACTGAATTTGAATTGGAAAATCATATCAATTATTTTAAATAAAACTTTATTATTTTACTGATACATTACAGAAAATCATTCTTTGAGTTAAAATGGAAAGGACAATTCCTAAGGATGGACTTTTAGTCATAAGAGGTGAGTAAAGCAATGATGCAAGACACCAAGTAGAAATTCATTAGGTGATTGGAAAATTGATTGATTGTACTGTATCACAGAAGGAGAAAGTTTTGCAGGTGCTGATGGGGATGAAAAATGCTCCAGGAATATCAAAATAACCTATTTTTTCTATGTAGAAAATACAAATCCATTTTTAATATGATCACATGCAAAGTTTGGACAAGGTAGGGATAATAATGGGCATAAAAAAGCTTTCATAAATATTGGGTTCAAACCTGTAGTGACAAATCAAGAACAGTAAGAAATGAAGACAAGTAACAGGAGGACACTAGGTACAAGTATAAAAGGAAGAAATGTTTGTCTTATAAATTATAGTTGATCTAGATAATGTCTGGATGAGTATCAAAGACTACATTTTTTAGAACAAAAGCATATTAAATGATGATTTGTGGAGAAAAAGGAGACTGATTTATTTGTTTTCTTCTTATGAAGGTCATGATGGTCACTCCAGAAAATATTAAAAAAAAAAAAAGAGAGAGAATTTTAAAAACATCTTTGGTGTGTTGTGGATTAGTGTAATTTCTGATATTCATTTATCCCACTTAGATTTGAAATGACCAAGGTGGATTTTTTGCATGTGGAGAGTTTTATTTTCATTTAAAAAAAAAGCAAGATAAACAAAATATTCACTATTTTCTCCTATACTTGTTCTTAAAATCTGATTTTTTTTTCAAAGAACTCTTTATAAAAAGAAATGCCATATAGTAGATGTTTAGGAACATTGTTTTCTTCTCTTGTGAGGCTTCATTGTTTTCTTCTCTTGTGATTCTTGAGTGCGTATAGGAAAGAATATTGATTCTAAAATGAGAACTTTTTTTTAAATTCTGATTTTTATTTGATTTCACAACACTTAAAGTATCCTCAGAAAATGTGAAAAAAGGCATGCATGACTCATACAGTAATTTCAGCTTACAAATGGATAAATGCCAATAAGTCAGAGAAAGCTGCTATGTATTTCAACTAGTTTTAATCTATAAAAAATATTGTCTGTTTTTATTATGAAGAAGCACAATGTGTAACCTTGAAAGAAATTTTGCTTAGCCACAAGTGAAAATTTTTATAGGGTTTGCAGTGATAAGACAAGGGAAAATGTCTTTAAACAGGAAGAGGGTAATTTTAAATTAGTTATTAGGAAGAAAGTATTTACTGTGAGGATGGTGATACACTGGAACAGATTGCCCAGAGAAGGAGTGGATGGCTCATCCCTGGAAGTGTTCAAGGCTGGGTTGGATGAGGCTCTGAGAAACCTTCTTTTCCACTTCTTTCCTGTGTATTTGCATACCAAGTGAATTTATTTATTTATTATTCCTCCTGGAAGGTCTAGTGGAAAGTGTTCCTGCCCATGACAGAGGGGCTGGAACTAAACGATATTTAAGATCTCTTCCAACCAAAATCCCTATATGATTTTATGTTCAAGAAAATGATTCTTTTTCCTCTATAGCCAAAAGGAATATCTGGCGTGTGGGTGGGGCAGGGGGTGGGGTTTGTTGTTGTTTGTTTGTTTAACTTCTGCTCTTGAGTTTTGCTTTCTAACAGCTCATTACTGGAATAACATGGGTGAAAAGTCTGTGTTTTTTCTGTGATCAGACATGATATTGATGAGAAACTAAAGAACTACCCATTCATCTATTTTCATGATGTTCTGTCTAAAAGAAGCAAAATAATAAGTGAAACAATGTTGTCCAATATCAATACAGTTCATCACGAAAAAAAGTGATAAATTGTGAAGGTATGAACTTCTATATTCTGAAATACAAACTCATCTCTCTCAGCAGCTCCAGCCAATCAGACTTGAGGCTACATATTTTCCTAAAGAAAAAAAAAAACAAAACCAAACAAAAAAAAAACAAACAAAAAAATCCAAACACCCCCCCGCCCCCCCCCCCAAAAAAAACAAACAATAAAAAAGCCAAAAAAAGCAAGCAAGCAACCAAACTCAAACATTCATTTGGATATTAAACCTTTGGAAATACCTTAACACAGAGTTGAAATAAAAGGTTTACAGTTTTCAGGGAAAAACAGTTGAGTCTGTGAGGGTAAGTCAGTTTTAGAAGACCAGATGCCTGTTTTGAGTCTTAATAAAGTATTCAAAAGTGCTCATATAGAATGAACACACTGTATCTGTATTATTACCATAAAATAATTAATGCTGAGCTTCTTTTAAACTCAGACGCAAACAGAAAACAGGGAATATTTACACTGCTCTAAAAATCTAATGAAGTATTAAATATTCTACATAGGATTTTTAGAGGTAGTTAAGGAAAACAAACTTTTAAAGTTACAAATATTGTGATCATTATTTTGCTTCTCTGTAGTACAAGACAATATTAGCAAAACACTTCAAATATTATATAGTTCTCAATGATATTGTGGTTCTTAATGAATAAATATGTTTTAATATGCTTTTTTTCTATATATCTAGTAATTATTTTGACCATTAAGCCAACAGTAAGGCCAACATAATAAACCAACTAGACTTCCAGAATAGTCTCCCTAAAAATATAAGCTGCTTGTCCCTACTGCTTATCTGAGTCAGCTTGCATGCAAATATTTAAAATATTCTTTTGCTTTGGTTTTCTTCTCACTTTATTATCCATGACAAATCTTCGCTACAATTGAGGAAACTTATGTACTTTTAGCTTTTAGAATGAAGTACACACTGGGGAAAAAAAACCAAACCAAAACCAAGCTCTAAACTTCAACAGGCTCAAGTGAATATTTCTTTCTGGGGACATTAACAAGCCAGCACATTTCCCCATTCACTGAGTCAAAGTATACTTTTCCTTTCATCTTAAATGGAAGGAAATGGTCTCCCTCAGATAGGAACAATGTTACTTCTTTTTGGTTGCACATTATTGATTACTGCATGGGGAAATATTACACCTGCTCTTTTAAAGAGCTCCTCTCAACTGAATAGGACTCTTCTGCTACACTAAAATATAGACTGAAAAAAAGGCTGAGGCACATAAACACATTTTATAATTTTGATTTTAAAAAAATACATCTGAATGTTTTTATCCTTATTGTAGGCATAATTGATATCAATAAACTGTAATGTAACACATAAATCAATTCAGTATTCTGACTTAAACAGGTATCCATTCCTTTAAAATAAAATAAGGAAGAAAAAATAAACACAAACCACTGCTTCCAAGAAGTGGACAGGATTTGAAGTAATACATCACTCACTATCTGACAACAACGTTTGATTTAAAGCCACTAGGTGTCAGCATATAAGTATTCCTAAAGAGATTTATCTGCCAGAAAAAGTAGTTGGCAATAAACAAATATGTAAGATTGTAGGTGGTTGATGATTCCTTATAAAGCCATGGAAGGAAGCTATAAACTTGTCAGGCTCACTGATAAATATTAGGACGATTGAGAAATATTTTTCCACATGATAAATGAGTCTGGAGTGGCACCTTCTGTTTATTGATAAGATACTCTGGATATTTTAACTTATACAGACCTTTAGTGGTTTGACTTCAAAATAAATGACTTTCCAACCAAAACCATCTGATAAGAGCAGGTGGCCTTGTTGTCGTGAGAAAGATTCTTCATATTTACAAGCTATTTAGTTCTTGTACTGGAATTCCTCAGTAAAAATCAAGTCATTGTCTAGTAGTATTCTGTTGTCACTAAGACCCTAAAGGAGCCCCCCAGTAAAGATGATGAGAGCACAGAAATAAAGGACAAATTTAAGTCATTTATCTTACTAATGATCTGTTCTTAAAGTAGAGCTAATAACTCAAAAAAGCAAGATGCTTAAGGCAGGTAATACTGCTTTAACAAGAACTCTGAAATGACAGTGCACTTCAGTCACTGTGGACTGCTACTTTTGAGCTTCTTCTTCTTTACATTCAGGGGGGAGTCCAAGTGTCTGACACAGCATAGAGTATGTGACCAAAACTGATTAGTACTCCTGACTCATCCCTAGATTTTTAGCAATTGACAGACTCCTGGAATGTCTCTTTATGTAATTCACTTAAGGTGTTTTGTTATGTTTTTGTTTTAATAAGTAGTGACATTTCCTTGAATTTACATGATACTGTTTATTGGATGTACTGTAACTACTTAATGAAAACCCTAGATACACCTCAGAGAACTCAGAAAGGATCTGGAGGGGTTTAATGCCTATTTAAGTATGATTAATGAAATATCCTAATGGCACACTAGCTTGAGAGTGATCTAAATTCCATAGCCACACTTGCATAGAGCCATAAAGATTGTACACTGATGTTAAAAGTGTTGGGTGTGTATTTTACTCCTACCATTTTCTGCATAACTGTCCAGACTGTGTGACTAATCAAAGTGAAGATATTCTAAATATAAGCAAGGTGGCTCACGCTGAAGCCGAGCATAAATGTCTCCATTTTTGTTAAAGTATGGGGGATGCCTTTAGGTAATGAGCAGCATGGTGATTGATGAGAAAATAGATGAAATAGATCTGGCATAAAGTGTAGCTCATTTATTTAATCTTCTAATACATGGTAAGGATGTAAACTAGACTGTGTCCTAAAGTTGATAAAAAATTAACACATAAAGAGAGGTATAGAAAGAGAGCATGAGAGTACATGCAGCTTCGACAGAAGAGGAGCAAAGTCAGAAGATAGCTAGCATCTTTGGCAGCTTGAGATGAAAATCAGACAGAAAGTCACAGCAGCTTGTTTTTCCCCCCCTAATGTTGACCAGAACTACTCAACAGTGTTGTGTTCCTTAAGTAGTTTACTGTATATGTGTATAGTGCATTCAGCAATATAAGAGAAAAGTATTTGGCCCTCTGTCCTCAAGAGATCAGGTTGTCCTACCGTCCCTTTCCCCAAGAAATAATTCAGAACAGTTGCCTTACACAATGAAGTCATGTAGCACTGATTGATGATACAGATCTACAGAGAAACTTTTTAAAGAGAATTGTAGTTTTCAGGTAATAAATTGGCCTTTTTTTTCACAGCATTTTCTTGAAAATTCCCAACTCTTAAATGCAAGGATACAGGCAACATTTTTTTCTCCCACTGGAGAAACAGTAAGAAATAATAGCATTCTCCTAGAAAAGGCTTTTGCACTTCTTTCTGCTTCTAAAATATAATGCTGTGCAGTTGCCCTTATGTAAATTTACTTACAGAAGCCCAAGTATTGTTCTAAAAGAGTTTGAGTATCAACAAATTAAGCCTTCAAAACCATAATGGTTCTGAAGAAGTTTGTGGAGAGATCTGTCGCAGGGACTGCTGACTCCTGAAGGCAGATGTTGGCACAATGTATGATATATTGCAATAAAGTATCAGAGGGAGGTAGTTTTCCAATCTTGCATCTTTCAGCACAAAACTAAAATGGATGAGAGGATTCACAAGACTGTGAAGTTCTTTTGAGGTAACAACAGAAACCTCATTTTATGTCTGTCTTCAGAATGGCATCACCTGAAGCGCTAGGAGGCTTGTAGAGCAATTCTCTGCGCGTGAGAGGGGCAAGGAGCCTGCTGCCATCCTCAGGAAGTGCCTCACAACCCCAGCTCCACTCTGGCCACCAGCCTTACTGCCCTACTCTGCTTGCTGGGGCACAGTGGGACAGTGCCAGCAGGGAAAGGGAGTAGATGGAAAGAGAGATGAAGGAAAGCAGTAGGAGTGGAGCAGGGAGGGGAAGGGTGTGGATGTACAAGGGAGTTGTCAAACTGAGCTGACCTCCAGCAAGAAATAATAAGATTTAAATGACAATGAATTCATCAGAGAAGCTGAGGTTAGTCATATTTTGCAGGCTACGTGCAAGACAGAATGGTGTCATACCTGATGTGTCATTCATTGCACGTCTTGGTTCTGTCAGAAAAACACAGATTTTTCATTGCACACATTTAAATAAACCTGGGTTAATGTGGACATTACAAGTGTAGGGCAGCATGCACCCTTCAGAAGCCTAGTAGATTTGGAGATAATTGCCTTGGAACTTCTGGATGCAGATGCCTCCCTTCTGTCCCCACCCCGTGTTTCTTTCCACTCCCATCACCGCTCAGCTCCTGAACCAGGAAGCTGGAGCGCAACTGGTTATTTTTTTAATTGCATCCTTTAGTGTAACTAAAGGATGTAATTTTTTCCTACTAAGAGGAGAGGGCTGCTCCTGTCCACTCCATTTCATCTGAAAAAGTCAGGAGAAGGAGATAGATGACAGCAGCTTGAAGGAAATGCAATATGAGTATGGCAAAGACATTATGAGCACATTATTCAAATGATCATGTGTGCTTGGCAGGAATACTTTTAACATGTCTTAACTCTTGATTTCAGAGTTCTGAAGTGATTCTGTTTCTTAAAGCCCAAGTAGCTTGATAGTGATAGAGATATATATCTTAGTTGTTTCTTTAAATTTTTAAAATGTGTCAGCATCTGCAGTACCTAGATACATACATAGATACATAGATAGATACATAGATACATAGATACATACATACATACATCTTGCATTGGCAATTACATTTCCTTAGAATGGTGACAAGGTCCTTTACCAAAGGCTACACTTAAACATTATTCAAGGGTTACTCTCGATTCACAGAGCTATTACCTCTTTACACAGGAATAACTGAAGTGTTTTGGTCTAACTATTCAATAGGTACCTATTTTCTTCTGAGTAGTGAGAACTTTGTTCTTTCTGGA